>NW_028281684.1:0-222567 GCF_059751285.1 Brachycentrus maculatus | reverse complement strand
TAATGTAATAAACGATTTATATCCATCAGAATATAGAATATTTGTTGTGAAAAGTTAACGTCATTTTTTATATGTTTCGTAAAGATGTAAGACATGACAATTTTATGTAGAATGACTGATGTGGTTGAATTTTATATTTGTAAAGCCTTAATTTTATATTAAAATCTGTTGCGCATGGTTTGCTGAAGTAGGGATTTCTCATCAGTTTAATATGAATTACCGCGTGATCTTTATTAGTTTACTGGATGCAGTGGTTGGTGATTCAATTTATTCAGTTGGCTGTAACGGGCGGATTGCCGTTTCAGCGTGTTTGCTCCCATAATACGAGTAGGAATTTCCATAGGCATCCTGCTTGTCTATAAATTGATTATTTTCGGTCGACGAGAAATTATACCTCCTTGAGGCTTGTGTTACTTTCTAAAATTCTTTAGCTTTTTTATACATGTACTAGTAAGTATAACATAAGTTTTTAATTAGATTTAAGTTATGTACAGACATTTCTTGGTAAATTGTATTTAATTTAAATATCCTGTATAATTTATTTAGTAACCCGGTCCCTGGCAAAATAAAATAAGAGTTAGAAATACTTTGCAGTAATTTCTGTATTCTAAGGCATTTTAAATCCTTATGTGGAGTATGTACATTTGAACGTGTTATTTTTGGATAAATATACACTAGACTAGACTATGATGTGAATAATACCGAAGATTTAAAAATCTTTAATTTAGAAACTGTAGGTCGATTTAAAATAAAACATATCGCTCACTCCTTTCAAGAACGTCATAAATCAAAATACTTTAATTAGTTTAAAAATATAATACAATGTGTTAAAAATAAATATCAAGCTGCTAGTTGAACTTTTTACTGCGCAACAGATCTTTTTAGGTAAAACCTGAAGGTTTTTTCTCCATTTGAAAAATATTTAAAAAAATAATTAAACAATACCTTTTCTTCAAAATGCAAAAACAACACTTTCTGCCCTGTAGCGGATAAATATTAAGTTAAAAATATGCCACTTTTGTTGGGATATAGTACATTTTCTGGGCATTCCGAATACTTGCACAACTGAAAATCGACGATTTTTGATTTATGACGTTCTTGAAAGGAGTGAGCGATATGAGAGCAAATATTAAAAAATATATTTAGATATAAAAAAAAAAACTTGGTGCTTCTTTTTGAGGCGACACCGTATTTTGGACTCCCCTGTTCATTCAGTTACGAGGTGTTGCTTAAAAAAATATTTCAAATCTAATCAAAATGTGAAATAAAAAATGACATATTCTATTATCACCTATATCTATTATTGCTGAAGATTGAAACATTTGCATAATTCTTGATTAAAATGAATTAATCGGATTTTATGAATAAGTTTTAAAAAATCAAGATTTGTTGGTTGCCATTTTGATTCTACAATATTTAATTTAATGAAATAAATGAATAAATACGTAGGCACCAATTCTGTATTGTACCAAGCTTAAACCACAATTCCAGTATGATAATTTTGTTTGTTTTATTAGTAAATAAATACTTTAATTTTTATTTGGCAAATATTATGTACGCTGATAGCTTTAATTTTTATTATGGTTTCCAAGTAAGCTAATCAGGTCATTGAAACAAGAAATCAGGTTTTGATGGAGTGGAGATAAAACCACGTGATTTTACACTCGAAGCTCGCAACATAGTCACTGAATCACAAACCGACACATTTTGAGAATAAAGAAAAACACAAAAATAAAATTTAATTTTAATTAATGATAACCCTTTTACCACCCCTGAAATAAATATTATCTGGTGTGGACATAACGCTATACCTGAGAGAGATTCGATGTTTACAAGAAACGCGCTAACGCAGTGTTTTCTCTAAGTAAACTGAAATCTAAGCCATTGGAGGGAGATTGAAATCGTTAGCAACATATTAAAATAAAAAAATTGAATCCTGCAAATACGTACAGTAAATCCAGATAACATACATATTAAATAAAAAGTAAAAAATAACTAGTAAAAAAACAAGTACCTATTACGGCGATAAATATTATATCTGAAATGCTTTAATAATTTCACCGTGTATCTGTGTATACTCGTATGTTATATAACAAGTATGTAATACTCAAAAAATACTATTTAATAATCTTCTGTAATTATGTTTTGTCAGATTTGAAATAATTGGTATTGATTCCCCGAAACTAGTTTCAAAAATCATATATAAGAGAGTATAGAAAAAGGGTTATATCAATAAATAAAAATTAATTAATAATAATAATAAAACATTATTTGAAAATAAACTTGGTTTCATTTTTACGACAGAATTAAAATTCAGTCATTTATTAGTTATCTTACTTGTGTTTTAATGAATGTAATAATGAAGTGTAAAATAAAAATTTAATAAAAAAATATCTGGCAGCGTTTTTGTATATACACATAATTAATCTACCTGTACATCTTTTAACGGGGCAAGTTTAATTTGGCAGAAAAACTGTAGTCATTTAAAAGTGAAATATTCTCACACATTATAAAATTTTAAATATTAAACTCATTAAAATAACTCGCATTGGCCATCCGGTATTAAAAGTATAAAATTTTATTTTTAAAAGAGTTGCGTATTTATTTATCATCTTCCGAGAGTCATAATTGTAAAATACGTGTAGGTGTTTTAGGTTTACTGGATTTGAATAATATTTCTGACGACGTGGTTGAATAGTCAGTATTTATTTACTCTCGATTCCACTCAGACGCAAAATTGTGTGGCACGGTTTTCATCGTTTTTTCGAGTATCATTACATTATTTGAATATTGAAACTTATTGATAAATTTATAACCATTACTAACCTAGTGATAGAGGAAAAACTGTCTGTGAAATAAATCGATCGTTAGCATTTGTTATCCGCATGCGTGTAAAAGGAGACATATGGATATTATTAAATAAATTCGAAATCTGTGAAATATTATAATGATATCGTATGTCATTATCCCATATATTATTACCCTCGTAATAATAGTGATGTTCACTTGGTTAATAAGATAAAATATTCATATGATAGAGATATAACTTTAAAATTGTAAAGGGGCAATTAATGTTTTATATTTGATGTTGTTTAAATGAATCGTTTACTACAAATAATATATACATATACATATATATATATATATATATATATATATATATATATATATATATATATATATATATATATATATATATATATATATATATATATATATATATATATATATATATATATATATATATATATATATATATATATATATAAACATATATATATATATATATATATATATATATATATATATATATATATATATATATATATAAACATATATATATATATATATATATATATATATATATATATATATATATATATATATATATATATATATATATATATATATATATATATATATATATACATATATATATATATATATGTATATATATATATATATATATATATATATATATATATATATATATATATATATATATATATATATATATATATATATATATATATATATATATATATATATATATATATATACATATATCTTTGTCTTATCATTATATGAAAAAAAATGTCGTTGCGTTCAAAGAAGATACACTTCAATACTGAATGTATGAAATGGAGTAGAAAATGGTGTACTCGTAAGGTGTAAGCGGAAAACATTTAAATTTTTGACTACTAAAACGGATTTAAATTTTTCTAGCCGTGTGGGGTAAATCGATAATTTTATGAAATATTTGTCCAATAAATTTTGGCTCATACATTTCGTAATTTGAAATGTCGAATTCAGCTTTCATCTAAAGTGTTATATAAGTTAAATGTTTGCCATTTACGATATTGCATAGTTCAACAAACGAACAATGAGTTGAAATTATTACTTACTACAAAAGTGGTGATTCAAACGTGGCCACTTTTCGCGCATTATACGCTTTGATTATGGCCGACATAATCGACCAACTAAGCAAAAAATCGGTAAAATTATGAAGATTTTTGAAGAGACTAGAAGCGTTACTGATGTCATAAGGTTGTCGTAATGTCATTACTGATGTTTGGTGTGCTCTATAGTCGAAATGTATCATTAGCCAATGGGCAGACGGTTACAGTCAATTCGGAGCGATATGTTGGAATGACAACCAATTTTTTTGGCCGTTGATTGAAGATAATGAATTGGACAATATGTGGTTCCAACAAAACGGGGCAACCAGCAACACAACACGACCAATTATGACTGTATTGCGTGAAAAATTTCCTTGTCGCGTAATTTCATTTTTTGGCGACGTCAATTGGCCACCAAGATCATGCGATTTGACACCGTTTGAATTTTTTCTGTAGGACAACGCAAAAGATTGTGTTTATGCAAATAATTTCCAAGCTCTAGACACATTCAAAACCAACATTACTCAAGTTATGGCCGAGATACCGCTCGAAATGTGCAAAAAAGTGGTTAAAAATGACCTAAAAAGAATCCCATGCATATAATCTTCCCGAGGTGCCATTTGAATGATATTTTTTTCACACCAAAGTACAAATTTTAAAATCAAATAAAATTTTCATAAAAAATGTATCGCTGTGTGTTTTATTTAGCTTTTCTTTCGAAACCGAAAAATGAATCACCTGTATAATCTAAAAGGTTTTGAAATTTCTAAAATGAAAAGCGTTGTTTTAAAAAGGATTGATTTTTTGTTGTTAGAAGGTATACTATCGTATTATTAATTTATGAGATGATGGATTTTGTGTTATAGAAAAATAATTGAAATTGTAGATTTATGTAGTTTTTTTAATAAAAATAAAAATTACACAACCTTTTTTGTTTAAGAATTTAGCTTTAAGTATGTGAAGATAATGGAAGTGAACAAAAAGTAAATGCCGATAATGTATCTAGCTGACGGATCAATACCTTTTGAAGGTTTTGTTTGTAATTTTACACAATTGCTAGTCAATTGTATTAAAATCTCGATGAAGGTTTATCTTATCTCCTGCATCAATTGCAGATTTCTCATAATTTTCTCCATAAAAAGACGAGATACCAATTTCATTCCGTAGAACCCCTGATGGTGTTACATAACTGCTAATGGTGGAGATTGAGGCTGTTTTACGACATTTTTAATCCCTCGCGTATTCTGTTTTATTGAACACTACCTACAACTATACATTATTGTCTTCCCGATACAAATACTATAAAAATCTAAAATTCAGTTGTCAGGTAGTTGTCAAATCATGCAAATATAATCTGATATCGAAAAAGGTTTCCAAAAGGTCTGGATATGTGAGATTTTTTAAATATTTTATACTGCAGTCAGTCATGTACGAGTACATCGATGACTTTTAAATCATTTTTCTAAAAAAAACACACTAATAAAACACACTCCCTATCATCCTTACCAATACCACTTTTATAATCACTTATTCGTGACTACCGGTTTCGGAAAATCATTAATCATCAGGTCATTAAAATAAAATTGTTACGTTTTTTTTCGTTTACAAAATACAATTCAAATACCTTTCAATAATTTCAAGTCCGTTTTATAGAATTTGAAGTGCTTTCATGAGTGTGTCAGCATCGCAGGGCTCGGAATTCTATAAGACCAATATAAAGCAAAGTTTGTTCTTTATTTTGTTAGGATTGTTAGTGAGTGACGGCATTTGATCCGATCTACTATAGTAGATCATATCTAATTGCATAAAGTGGCGCGGTTAAGTTGGCGAGTGTGTGTTTGGCCGCATGGAGTAGACGGATCAGCAGCATCCTGGCCGGGAAGCCAAGGGGCGCGCAGCTGGGAGGCATGAACCAGCTGCGGGTCCCTGAACTGCGCCTGGGCGGCCAGCCCTGCCCGCCCGCCCCGCCGGGCGCCGCCCCCGCGGGCTCTACGAGACGCAGGCATTCCTGGATTTGCGGGTGAGTGACTCCCTGACTTCCCTTCACATCCCTAAGCCGTGAAAACCGAAAGACTCATAGGAGAATTGGTCAATTCAAGTATTTGAGTCTTTAAGTGACGTCCAATTAAATTCAAATAATTTCACGTTTAACGAATTACGTATAAATTAAGTTGATAGTATGCCTGAAGCGTTGGTTTGATATATGCGTTTTGATTCCTAGCTTTGTCCGGGAGCCTTCATCTTGGGCTTGGCCGTGCAGTGCAATGTAGGGGAGTCTGTATTAATATGATTAATAATTATTTATGTCTTAAATTAATGATCCAGGTATGTAAGAATTATCTCATTCAGGTTTGGTATAAATGTGAAAAAAAGCTTAAATTTTTTCGATTCGGTAATTTTTTATTCCCAACGTCATCAACTTGTTATGACAAGTATTAAATTATTATTAATTTATTGCATCATATCGATGAAAATAATAAACGTGTACTGTTTTGAACAAAGAACTTTAATAGGGCGAGGCGAATGTCAATTATTTACGTCACAAGATCTTGACATTCGTAAACCTTGCAAACCATGGTATTAACGATCAAAACTAAAGGTGAAACGCCACTTCCTTCGGATCGAAGTAACCAACTTAGGTTTTCCTTTATTACAGTAAAACTTATGAGTACAAATACATATATATATATAAATATATATTTATATATATACATATATATATATATATATATATATATATATATATATATATATATATATATATATATATATATATATATATATATATATATATACATATATATATATATATATATATATATATATATATATACATATATATATATATATATATATATATATATATATATATATATATATATATATATATATATATATATATATTTATAAATATATATATATATATATATATATATATATATATATATATATATATATATATATATATATATATATATATATATATATATATATATATATATATATATATATATATATATATATATATTTGTACATACATTTACTTTATTTAAAAATAAAATACGTTTTCTGGTCTTCCACCTCCCAGGAGCGGACCAGAGAATGACAGGACTTAGGCCTAAAAACAAGAAGAAGAAGAAGAAAAAAAATCTCAACTGATGCCCCAACAATAAGCCATACTTTCGAAGCTTTAAGAAAGCTACCCGCATGTAAAAGGGACCCGCGACCGTTGTATAATATGAGCAGGTTCCAAAAATTATTGCAAAATTGATGTTCAATAATGGGTAGAATGGTGAACATTACACAAGTGTATAAAGTGATCGCTTAAGCCAGCCCGTAAACCCTTGGGATGCTCAGACTTATAGTTTTTTTTTATGAAAAGAAGAAAAAATGTTTTATATCAAGTTGGGACATGTATAAAATTTTTATATGGTTATACTTTATGTTTTATTCCAAACGGAGTAAAGGAAGTATAATTAATTTGGCAAGTTTCGTGTGGATTTTTTTTGTGTTATATATTGCTGGATACAAAAAAGATTTAAGTTTTCCCACTTAAATACTTATCCACGGAACAATTATTTTTGTGCTTTATTTGATTTAAATAAAATTGAAATTAATGTACAATATAAAACCAGATCATTGTTTTTTTTGGTTCATTCTGAAATTTAAGCGCTTCAAAATACTTCAATATCTTCACTCGTATCTGCGGAGAAGAAATGACAGTTTTAAAAGCCGTCAAAATTTTCGTCTCTTTTGTGTAGTTTACGATCCTGAATAAAGTACTTTCAGCGTACAAAAGACTAGTCTGGGTGAAACTTTCTTATAAAAATTATTTTATATTTATGACGAATTATTAATAGTGTGAAGCCACGAGCAAAGAGCTCAGAGCATTCTATCTATCGAAATACACACGTTATCTACGTAGCCTTTCTCTCTTCTTGCGAGATGGCCGAAACAGTTGCCCCATTTGAACTTCCGTTAATTATAAAAAACCTTTAACAGTAATTTCATTCCGCATCTTGATAAAATAAAAATACCTGCAAAAAACCTTATTAAAATTTATATTCATCAATAACTGTTACCGTTGAATTTTATCGATCAGAGATTCCAAATATTTTAATAATCAAGTAAGTGTAATTGAATCTAAAAAGTACCCTCGGCATGTACACTCTAGAGCCTGTTTGACCTTTCCAGAGCTCCCACGGGTCCTTTATGAAACGATCAAAGAAATATAATATGTATATTGCTCACTTATGGGACTATTATAAACAAACCAAAATCGGGTAGATAAGTTTTCTTCGCTTTAAAACATAATATTGATTTAAAAACAAAGTTAATTTTTTAAAATTAAAATAATAATGGCATAAAGTAGATAAAACTCATTTTCTGTCAATTTCGAAAAAAAAATTGAACAAGTTTTGCATCTTCAAGTTGCATTTTAATTAAATAATCAGCGAGAATAAATGTGATTACATTTTACTTAGTTTCAAAATTGATCATCGCAATAATGTGCATCTGTACCCTCTCTCATAGGTGAATATGTAAGGCCCTTTTGTGACCTTTTGATATGCTTGCATTACATAACCTTGACGAATGCTTTCCATGGATAATCGATATGCACACGTTATAAAAAGCCAATGTTTAATATTTGTATCACAGATAATAGCGTTATGTTTTATAACCGTAAGATTGGTTTGGAAAGTGATATGTAAATATATTATATTTTTCAGTCCTCCTATTAGTACCGACATGTATTTTGTAAACAAATTCTGAACAAACAGTGTGCTATTATTATTAAAGTTTAATTGCTTTGTAAAAAATAAAAGAGGAGTATGCGTGATTTTATCATTTGCAAACATTCTTCAATTTCATACTATTTATGTGAGCCTAAGCGGCTCATTATGGAAAATAGGCATCAAATTGTGGTAGAGTGGGTTCGAACCGAGAAATCCGAGAAACTCAAGAGTTCGCGACACTAACGACAGGACCACAATCCGACGCAATTGTTAGTATAGTAACCAAAGGTTTTAAAATAATTATTTGAAAAAGAAATATTGAGAATATACGAGTATGTAAAAAAAAATTAAGTCAATAAAAATAAATCGTGTTCTCGAAAATAAATAAACTACCTTTTGATTATCTCCCATTAGTACATTATATGTAAAGACCAAAGATATTGTAGTTTTACTAAAACTGTCCTGAATTCCATTCCACATGTTTAAATCCTGTATAAAAGCTCTTGGTTTTCTGTAGGCCATTTTGATTTTTTTTCGAAATTAATAAAAAAATAATAGAACTCTGACCTCGATTTTTCAAATTTAAAAAGTTTCAATGTTCTTGTCACTGATAACCTTAATTAATACAAATTTGGAAACAATGAATAATTTTTATAAATTTCTCAGTTTTTTTGGCAGTGATGGCTGCATTGTAATTATTTAAAACTGATTTACAACTATTATGTTTTACGTTTTACAAATCTAAAAAGCTAAATATGGTAAAAAATTAACTTATTTCATTGTGTAATTACTCTCTCATTCAGCCTACTGTCCTGTCCCGTCTTTGGTTTAGATACATCCTCCATTTGTCGAATGAGGATGAGTCATTGCTTTACGAGAGAGCACCTTGCGAGGATTGGTGTCTTTGACTCCCCCATCTGCGAGTGTCGTTTAGAAGAGGAAGACCTTAACCACATATTCTTTGTTTGCCCAATAAATTACCAAATGCCAACATTTTTTTAAACTCTGGCCCCGCTTATTCCCCTCCCTACATATATTCATCTCATCCTGGCGAGCAGGAACCCAATTATGTACAGACTTTTAGTTGTTTTTTAAAAATTAAATAGAATAAATTTATAGTTTAATAATAAGTCTATCATATTTTATAATTAAGAACAATATTCAATTAACTTGACATTGGCAAATGCAATGTATTTCATGTGTAACGCCATTCTATAAAATAAAAAAAAGGCAGTGAAAAAAGTTATTTTAATGCAGATTAACAACTCATTATCTATTTAGTTTAGAATTTGAAAGTATCCAATATAAAACAATTTTTATTCGAAAATATTGATATTCAAGGGGCTGTACATTATTATTTTAGGAATTCTTGAATTTCATCTGCTTAATGGTTAACTATGCACTCTGATTAAATCATTCAGTAATCTGAGAATTGTAGATGTCAAACAATTTAATCAAAAAACATACAATCGTGCAGTGCAATAAAATAACTTAAAATGAATATCTAGCGTGTATGCAATGAAATTCAAATAAAAATTGTTTGAGTTCAAAATAAATCTTAATTAAAATTAATATTTTTATTGTGATTCACTGATCTAGTGATATGGGTGTACCACTTTATTTTATAAAATAAGTTTTGTATATGGTTGAAAACAATATGGCGATGTTGATGACACATGTTAGAAAATCATATTATTTTTGTCCAATTTAAAAATAACAATAAAAAACTTGGAATAAATGTATTTACTTTCTTCAAAATATATTATTGCCTTTAAGATAAAGGTAACTAAATATTAACATTTTCTTAAATATGTCCTTGTCTTGCCGGAGGCTGAAATATTAAAATTAGCTCAGATCCTTACCTTGCGATGTGCGTATGTAAGTATTTTATTTAATAAAAAGCAAATGTTGTAGTATAAGATTAAAGACTTGTCTTTGTAATAAACGTCTCAAATATTTTACATGTATTCTTTATTAAGCCCCAAAAAAAATAAGTGAATAATATGTCAAAAGATTTTATTTTATAAATGTTAACATTTTATTCCATTTTTTAAATGTGACCTTTTCAAGTTTTCAGCTGTATTACTTTACAGTACCTTTCACAAGACACAAGTCATTGTTTTGATTTTTGTGGATAATAAATGTTGTATTATAAGCATTGAGTTTCGGGCTCTGATAACTACATTTTATGTTTATTTTACTTTTTTATGTACTTGGTCTTAATTTTTATAAATAAAAAAAAAGATTTTAAGTAATTAATCGATCAGAAAAATTACTAAATTGTCATATTTATTTTGTTTCAGGTAAGAATCCATCCTGTTCTTAAAAAAAACATCACCGCTCTCAACTTGTGTGCATTAGAAGGTAAGATATATATATATATATTTCAATAAATTTACTGATCTCAATATTTTACGTCAGATATCAAAAGAAATACAGTAGTGATTTTTTTAAAAAGTGTAATGCTCCCATCAAACGATTTTTTTTAATTATTTTTATTTCTAACTAATTCAATTACTAAGAATCACACGCCGTTTCCCCACAGTGGTAGACAGAGAGAATAGAACGCCTAAGCAATCTGTCTTTGAAAACAATCAATACTTGATCATGACAAGTTTTCCTCGCTTCTTCTACTTCTATTGCCATATTCGCTTCAAAAATTTCTTTGACTTTTTATTCAACACACTTTTTTCTTAATTTTATAAATAATTAATGCTTATCTCAGACTTTTTTTCCTTATATTACCATTTATCAAATATCGTTTTTTTGCACACCTAAGAGATCGCGTTTTGACTGCATTCAGTCTTCTTTCATCCTTCTTTATTAACTCAATGCATCACTTCCATACATTAGGATTGGAACCAGAATTCCATTGTACACTGCTAGTTTAGCTTTCCCTTAAAGGTTTTTATTTGTTTAAATACATTCAGTCCATCATTCACTCTGTTTCCAGCATTCACTCTCCTTTTTACATCATTTTAATTTTTTCCATACTTAGAAAACATACTTCTCGAATATATCAAATCAAATTTTTCTTTTTGAAAGTTTTCCCATTTACTACTATTTTACATCTAGATCTACATTTATCTCTTTCAAAAAAACATGACTTTGGATGGTAAACATTCATCATCAAATCGCATTCCTTGCACACTTATACATTGACACCAGCTACAGTCCCTACTATCAGCAAGAAACACAGCATTGTCAAAATACAATACGCAGTAGTCAAAGATATAATCACTACAAAATTGTTAATATCACTAACATAAATGTATGTATAAATAATAATATACACAAAAAATACGGATGAAACATGCACGTAAAAAAACTGTTTAAAAATGGGAGTATCACATCGCTCTGTACCTTATGTACTTATTTGTTTGAGATGTTTTTCTTCAATATGGCAACACTAACCCAGCTTATTTTAAAAGACGATATGTATAAATTTGTATAATTTGATTTATAATCCTAAGAGGGGTACCTGCCACTAAGAGAAATAATCATTTTCACAAAAATGTCTATGGCATTATTTTTATTTCTATTTTTCGGTTCTAAATCACCAATTTGTCATTCTTGTTTTGATGATGTGATCAAATAACGTATTATTCTTTTTTCCTTTTCTTCTTTCTTGGCCAATATTAAATAGAAATTTTAAGCGATACAAACATTTAAGACTAATTATGTAAGGTGATGCATTTCTTAAGATAAAACATCGTCCACTAGCCATTTAATACGGCCGACAAATGGCAGCGTTCAAATAAATGCGGGGAGTAGCCAAACTAAACAAAGCCGTTATTTACACCTAGCACAATAAATCTCACAGACGCAAACCTTTATTGCGATTACTGTACGAATAACATCTTCTAAAAAAACCATTGAGTAAATAAAATATGCATATTCTGTTTAAATTAACACTCTTATTTCTGTGTTAATGATTATTCCTCTAAATACGGGTATATCGGAAATGATGTGTGGTACATAGTTTAACGTAAGTATTGTAACTGGTTTGTATCATTAGCAAAACAAAAACACTAAAAACAAAATAAACACAATATGTCTATACGTATGTTAAAATTATGTTTACGGTACAATAATCACTTTCTTTAGCTTCGATTTGTTAAATAAACAAAATAAGCCACTTTAATGAATCATTCGAAATATTACACGTAACGAAATCATAAGACCAGAATTCTTGGCACAATTTAATATTTTGTTTACGGAGACCAATTTGTTACCTATTCACATAATAAAACGTATATTTTCGAGATATATTTACTAGATTGAAGTCAAATATGCAGTTATATTACCTACATGACTTATAATAACCATATGTTTTATTCAATAATTTATTATGACGACAAAAGTATGAAAACATTGCTAATTCACGGGCAAACTTTAGACAGGAGTGTTATAAAAAAGTATAAAACATTCTACGCGGAGAAATAAGTACACTTTGAATTTTAATGTTGAATTGAAAATTATAATATGTAAAATTTCACTCATTTATTAATCCATATTCGTTCCCTATGCGTATTTAACATTAAAAATACCATTAATTGCATGAAAATATACAAAACCATAGACTCAATAATAGGAAGTAGGTCAAAACCTTAATCGTTTTTGCACGATAAGTCCAAATACTAGGGATAAACTAATTAAAATCTTTACAAAAATTCTTAAAGTACCTACTGCAATAGATTTCTCGGTGCCCTCGGTATGTAAAAGTTCCTGATTAGTAATGGGGGATTGAATAAAATTAAACTTAATTAAGATGACTGCCTGTGAAGAAGTCCTTAATTAAATAGGTTTTTAGGTGCAATCACTTAACGTTTGTTATGCTATTCAGTTTTCATATTTGAAGAATCTATGTAAATACTGCTGGAATCCAAACTGAAGAATCTAACGAATACCATACTAATCGAGTTACCGAAAAGTGACAGTGACCCATTACTCAAATCTAATGTTTCTATTGGATGTAAGTTTATTACGCCCATAATATACGTAAAAGCTATGCATAACTTCAAACCGTTTTTATGCGAAAAAATATAAGTACGTTACGTGCGATGGTGTTTAACGCAACTAAATGTCACCGTCCCAGGTGACATTTAGTTGCGTTATGTATTATAATCCGACTACAAAAACTGATACCAATTTCTAAATCTTTATTGATTAAAGAACCTTATATTATATTTAAACCGTTCAAGGTCTTTTTTAGTGGATTGTTCGATGGTACTCAGGGTTATGAGAAAACAAAAGTAAATTCAGTCAAAGTGTATTAACGAAATATACATGAAATATTACACATATCGCATTTTTATATATTAATTGTCAATCAAATGTCTGGCTGATATTTCTTCCTGAAGTATGGTAATTTATCATCGAATTTATCATATCCACGTATCGTTTCAATTTTATTTTAACATTTTTATTTTGTGGAAAATGTGGAAAACTCGTCTCTTCGGTGATTGAATTTCTTTCTGTCTTCTCCGTTACGGTTACTGAATTTCACTATCCGATACGTGTTCGTCTTTTCTCTGATAATATTACAAGACAAATATCGCACCTACTGTGTACCGTATATCGTGTATTGTACTTAAAAAAAAATGTACTTGATAATTTTGTAAATGTTACTTTGTTATTTTTTATTGACGGAACCAACTTGTAGTTCTTAGATTAAAATATGTTTAAATATGTTTCGGACTGTGATATGTAAAATATTAAAGTAAATAATAAATCGTCATTATCTTAGTTTTACGAATTCAATTTTACTTTTGTTCACAAACACTTAAGGTGGAATATTTTTCGCAAATAAAATACCGTTTATTTTTTTGTTTTTTTTTTCAGTTACTATTATAATATCATTCATTTTAACATTGTCAATGAATGATAAACGTATCTGATATTACGTTATTATTATTAAACGTACAGAGAATTAAACTCGAAATCTTAAGCATGGGATCTGAGATTACAAACCAATATCATTTTCCAAAACATATTTTTATTGTTGTTGTTTTTAATGTAACTTTAATCTATATTTTGACCAGATACGCATAGCGCAGCAACTCCTATGTTTCATCAGGAATAATTAAATGTGGCATCAGTGAAACCAACCATAATGATACGGAGGCTTTCAATGATTATTTTTTTTTTTTTGTTTTTTTTTTAATAAATTGTTAAAAATATATGTTTTTTAAACTTAAGTTAGGAACAACAAAAATTTGAGTATAAATTTGTATAAAAAATTCAACAATTAGTTTTCTGTTTTGGACTTTATAAAAACACTTATTTTTTACTTTTCTGCGAATCTTTTAATACGCGTGCGTCAAATTCCCACTCTTCATGCTTATCATTCTACCAGAATAATAAACCGTTTGGGTACCCAACACCCCATGTCGTTATTAGACAGTTAAGAGGAGATCGAGCACACTCTGTTCACAAATAGATTTTGATCAAAAATAGACGTGGCTCCAACTCAAAAATGTCGGGGACACGACGCACGCGACTAATTATATTGAAATTCACCTCTGATTCGATATGTTGCCTTATGTTTCTCATCAAATCCACGGTAAGTGGGTCAGAGAGGACAAAGGAAAACATAATTTCCATAAGGGAGGGATTTTTCAAATTATGATTAGCAAGCGGAAGTATGAAATGTTTTCCTTTTTCTTATATCAATTTAATAATGACCTCCCTTTACATTTTTGTACCTTCTTCTTCTTTTTCTTCTTCCGCCCTACCTTTACAGTTTTTGTACCTACATATATGTACCTGTACCATAAATTCCTTATGGACGACATATTTTATAAATTCAATTATTTAAAAGCAATTTAATAATTAAATGCGAATTAATTGTATCACATAAAATATCTCGTTGACGTCATATCCCAATATTAGGAAAATTGTGTTTTTTGGCAAGAAAACAGGCAGAGCATTATTTTAATTATGATGATTTACTCTTACCTTAATTACTTCGTTTGAAATTTCATGTTGCATCATTCGTTCTTTAATTTATTTAATTATATCATTTTGACTCAATCAAATTTAATTTGATGTTTATTAATATGCTTCAAAAGGTGATAAAAAACAACACAAAGGAATATTAAGATGAAAAACACGTTTTGTCTTAATTTTCAATTTGATTCGCTACATGAGTAATACACGCTCCTTCATATATACTTAGCGAGATATAATTCATTGATAATTGATTGGGCCAGGCACCTGTCACAACATTATTATTCTCCTAGTGTCTCGTCTAGTCTTCCCAACGTTAGGGTTGCCATAGTTTCAGGTTTCCTGTCCTGCGCTATCTAGAACGATGGCTCTCCTGAGCTATACTCCCGGTCTAGCCCGTATATTTTAATGCTAGGACAATTGCTTCTGCCAATGACTTCGTCTTACTTCCATCTGCTTCTGTGAATCAGCTCAAGTACTTTTAACCACTTTTAACCCCGTGGCACATAATTGATATGCCACCGTTCTTCGTTTCACATTTTGTATAAATTAAAGTAGAATTCTTCAATGTATAGTTTTTTTCCATTTTTAATTTGTTGCCTACGGAGATAAGAAAGAAAACCACAAAATGGAACAAAGGCAAAATAAGGGAATGAGTTTTATAATCCAGAGTTAATCTATATTGAGAAATGTAGAATTATTTTTTGTTTATTTCTTCATGCCTGTTTATGTCATACTCTTATTGACATTTTACAAATAAGATTCCACGGACTAAACGCAACAATTGGCTCAGTAAGTCTCTAAAAAATAGATTCCTTTAATATATAAAACCACATTGTAAAAACATTTTTTACATTACTGATTTTATTTTACAAACAATGCATTTTATTTTACTTATCAGAAATTTTTATAAAAAAAACATCATGATTAGTATTTAAAAGGAACAAATTACTATTTATTGAATATAAAAGAGGTTTGTGGGATATATTTTTTTTGAGTAACAAATAATTTTATTAAATCTTGATAATGTTATGTGTCCAAAAAAAGTTCCTACTAGGGTACGAACTATAAATTTAATACTTAACTTTCAAACTTTCGAATTTTCAAAAAAAATACCTGTTGGGTATAGCATAACCTTCTAACTAGAAGTATTTAAAAAAAATCTAAAAAATGGCGCTGTTTGAAGTCTCTTGGTCCATATAGGTCATTATTATAATTACAATTTACGTAATAAGTTTTGTGTCGAATTAATGTATAATTGATCAATTTCATAATATAATGTTAAAAGTATGATTAAAAACATTTCTGATTATATTTGAGAAAACGTTTTATATATTAATATACCAGGCAAAACCGTTTACATAAAAATTAATAAATTCATTAGAATCACAGATCTAATTTTATTTTAACTTACAAATGATCAAAATATGTACAGTTAAAACAGAAGCGGTTTTTCCATTTCAATTAAAATGATTTATAACCAGGGATGGATTTTTGACATAAACAGGCAAAATGACAAATTGTGTGTAGCCAATATACCGAAGAGAATTAATTTCGGGTTTGGTTGATTTGACTCTTAATGCATATTATTAGGACAAAATGTAAAATGCCTATGCAGATTTTTATAAAAAAATAAGCTTATGATTACTTTGTGATGAATTCATTATTATTTTATAAGAACGACTGTATTGGTGATATATAACAGTATTTACCCTTCACGCGAGTATCATATGGCAACACAACAATGTTTTTATACATCAGGTCTGCAACACATGAATTTCTAAAATCTTCTCCTTTTCTAAGTTACACAAGCTAGTACGAATACGGGTATGCAGTCCCGAATGCCATGGCAAACACTAACGTTATTTTGTTGTCTACCTACTATTTCTCTACCACTATCATTCCCATATATAAAGTTTTGCCTATAACCCTAGCTTTTTTCACTAATGTCATATGTTTCCCATAAATTATAATTGACTGATATGTACAAAAATCTAGAGTATGGGATTGATCTCTTTGCACCAAATATAATCGAGTAGCACGTTCATTCAATTCGGCTGTGAGTATCATGTGAATGAAGATAGGCGTTAAAGAAATAAAATAAAATACCCGGTGTTCTAATTTGTTTTAATTTTATTTATGCAAGTTTTAAAAAACTGCACGTTACATTTATAATTACAAAAAAGTGAAAAAAAAACAAGTAGATCATTGCAGACATTTTATAATACACAGCTTTTTTGTAATATCTTCAAAGGTAAAGTTATGAAGAAACTAAGTACAGCCTTGACCCGGGTCCAAATTGCTTTCCTTTTGAAAAGATTGCACCCGTTTAAAACGCTTCTATCTCAGAGGAATAAACGCTGAAAACTGGCTTTGTCGTATGTCGTGCATTCAAATCTGAGGATAAAAATAAAATAAATACTATTTTTTAAATCGCTTTTTTGTTTTTTAAATAGGTAAAAATGAACTTAATCATTATAATTAAAACATACTAAAATAAGTATTATGGTTAATATAATATATATAAGTAATAATCTTTGAGTATAGTTTTTTTTGTTCTTTTTTATACCATCAACTATTCTTTATACACCAGAAACTTCGACATACCCGAAACATTCCTTAGTGCTAGGTATTTTTGGTCCAGACATTTACAAAAAAGACTTGGTCAAGATAAATGTTTATAATTGCATTATTGATTAAAGACAGTTGCTTTATGTATTCCACATATAAATTTGACATAAACATAAAATCAAATGTCGAAATATTTGAGAATTGTGCCAATAGTTCGCCGAATGGAGACCTGTCCATTTTTAATAAGTGAGAAGCGAATAATTTCTCTGGCGAAGATGTTGGTGCCGGAGCCAAGCCGCGGGAAACTAACATACATAAATATCCGAATGATATCCGCTCTATGGCTCGTGGTATTACTGAAAATTGTCAAAGTCCCACTCTTCAGCGCGGCGCTAGCTTTTCTTCCCCGCCATACTATCTGCTCCACATTCCTACTAAACTAAATCTGTCGCAATATTCCTCCAGCAGAAAATCGGTCGCTTATTTCTGATGTCCAGTTAAATTGCGCTCATCCCAGTTATTTGTAACTTTTATCAAAATCGGACAAATGAGAATCTAAAATGTGTATCCTCTAAAATTAAAGTGCGTGCATAACAAAGTGCAGTATTATGTTGTAATGTCCCAATTCAAGTGCTTTATGTCGTGACTGTTATGTTTAAATCTCCTTAAGTGAATAGTGTATAGTGATGTAAACGATACTTGTTTTGTTCTATTTTTTCTCAATTTTAAAAATAAATACATATAAAAATACCTGACCCTAGACACATCAATTTTTTAATCATAAATTATTTTTATTCATTGTTAAAAAGTTCTTTAAATTAAACAACGCTTTAATTTTTCTTGTGTGTGGATAGCATTTGATGAATATTCCGTAAAAATGAAGTTAGTGATGCAAACGTAAAAAATATTAATTAACTTGATGAATGAATAATTTATAAGGGGGGGTTCTTTGTAGGTACCTTTTCTTTTGTTTATCCGAGAACATACACCATGACGTCAAGCGGAGCCGGTAAAACAGCTCTCGTTAGAACCCCTTCCGAAGAGGCGGAGGAAAAATTCGGAGAGCTTTCGCTACCGGACGCAGTACGGCAGCGGTTTGAAGCTTCGCTAAACTCGATTGGAAGTTCTAGTGAGGTTCGAGTATCTGCCGCTATGAGTCGCAGAGTAGCCAGAAGGCGTCGAGGATGGACCGTTGTTGTAGGTCCTGAAATTCGGTAAATTTAAATTCATTATAATATTAAAAATTGGTAAAATTAATATAATTTTTATTTAAAAATATAACCTCTTATTTTAAAAAAATGCAAAATATACATGTAGGTAAAATGCACTTATTAGAAACATTAATTCTAAAAGGAAATTTAAAAAAATATAATCACTTTTTAAGATAAGTTTGTAGATTTAAGAAGAATCATTCTCTAAAACTAAAGAGCACTCTAAACTCTAAACGGTTAATTCTTGATACCATATCAATACGTAAAACTCCGCGAAAATGCAATCAACAGTTAAGTACCCAAACAGTTTGGCTGTCCAAATTAAAAACACAGTAAGGGAAATTTATTCGTAGTACTTTTTTTTAAATTTTTGGAGTAAGTAGAATCTACTTAGTCCAAAAATGCAAAAAAAACGTACTACTAAAAAAATGTCCCGTACTGTGTTTTGAGTTTGGACAGCCCAGTTTTGCCTGTCATTTTTGTCGTGTCACCGTGTATTACATTTGTGAGAAATTGTCATTTAAATTTTTAATATAATATAAACTAAATTTCACATAATAATAAACCTGAAATACAATTATAAAAATCTAAATTGTGTGAAAATGATGGAACTCTTTTTTTCAAATTATAAACAAAAAATTAATGATCTTTGGCCTTTTTTGGAGGATTTAAAATTTACACATTATAATACTGTTATTGTGCAAAATAAGTTTATCATTTTGAAATCCTTATTCTTGAAATATTCCTTTATTTTTTGGAAATGTTTATTTAATAGAGTTTTCACTTAGTTTTACTAGTTCATAAATATAGTCTTATTACGCTGGACTTCATAATTACCATTTGACAAGGATTGACAAAATATTTTTAAATTCATAACTGTGACAAATCACACACAAGTATTTCAGAAAATTATTCACCATTTTCCGTTGCGTACTAAACAGTTTATTATACTACATATATCCCTTTGATAAATCGTCAACTAAGTATTTTTTTAATAAAATTCCTTCATATTTAAATAAAATACTTTAGAGAATGTATGAAATTAATTTTATCGAGACTTTTTTCGAAACATTAACCTCTTTTTGGAGCACGTTCCCAAAAGCATTAATTGTTTACTTTGGATTCGCAGGAATTAAATATCAGAAACATTTATGAGTCGCGGGACCTTAAAAAATATTAGGAATGGAGAAGGACATAATATTATACAAAGTATTTTATTTTTCACATTTTTCGTTTCATTATTATCTACCTTTAAAAACTTCCCATTGACTGTTTTCACATTTTGTTTGTCCCATTAAATTTGTATTAAATGCTTTTACGTACAGTATGTTAAAACAATTACCGTTTTAATTAGTTGAATAAAAATGAAAAGGTGTATTATTTATGATAATTTTATTTGAGAATGAAATGTTTCGAAATTTTTTTAAAAATTTTAAATTGAATAATTATATAAATTTGTTAGAAGTAACAATAATGGAATTTTTTAAATGTCCTCCTTAAGCGAGTACCCAAAAATCTGCATACTCGTATATGCGTAGAGATAAAATACTCCATTCCCATTTAAATCACTAAAAATGTAAAGTGTTATATGTAATCTATGATTTCAGGTAGCAATATAACTAAAAAATTTTAGTCTGTGAATATTTTTTGAGATAAAGTAAAAATGATACCGTAAATATGTGATAATTATTCAGTATTATAAGATAGTTTAATTCTACAACCATAATTATTTTTACTTTGTTTTTGTGCGTATATGTATTTGTTTGCATAATACTAATAATAATGTTATTAAATACACACACATCTTGTATATTAAATTGCATATATTTACTTACATAATTATTACCGACCCTCTGTCAGACCCCAGCAGGCGCTCCGTGTCTTACTACTGTACCGAGCTCGGAAGGTTGAATAGGGATTTCAAACGCGTCATAGATTTTGCAATATACTTACATATTAAATGACAAAATTGCGCAATGGCTTATTGTGCTTTTTTACCTATGATTTTATAACGTTCACAGACATATCTGTATTCTACTCAAATCATGCATATTACATACCGCTTCCGTTCTGTCTTAATGCACTCAATGCAAAATTTGAATATTTAGATACACGCAATGCAACATACGTTTGAAGGTATAATAAGTTATGAAATAATACAAAATACAAATCAAAATATGTTTTTGAACGGCCATTAGTTAAAAATAAAATAACAACTAAAATTTTACGATTCTTATGCTACTTTTTACAACTAAAATCAATATGCGGAAAGGATTTTTTGTTGTGTTTTGTAAAACTGCCACAGTACCTACTCCGCTATAACATCATTCTTATTTCAGTATCAGTAACGGTAAACTTGGACCTACGACTCGGAATAAAGAAATAAACACAAGTAAATATGATTTCAAGTATACAATTCACACAATAACAAACCTTTTTTGAGAAATCCACCCCAGAACGCGTAAGATTGTGAGATCTTACGCGTTATTTTTTTTTAAAGAGTAACTTGCAAAACATCTGTTTTAGCCTTCTTTGTTCAAACAAGATAGAAAATTGAGAGGGTAAAATGTGAAAAGACATATTAAACACTAACACCATTTGAAAATAAATCTGTCGTGAATTCAATTTGAAATCGGAGAGTATTGAACCCGCGACGCCGACGCCATGCCAGTTTTGCAGTTGAGCGTTTCCCAACTACACCGTGGAACCTCGTGTACTTTCTCACGTCCTTTAATATTCAAAGCAGAATATCACAAACTAGATATTCTTTTTACATTTTTACACTTAGCTTTCAAATTTCAATATTTTAATTGAAATTGCTTTTAATTTGCCGTTTTTCTTTCATATTTGATTTAAAAGTTCATAAAATACATTACATAAAATACATACATAAAATAATTGTGAGTACATACATACATGTGAATTCTTCTTTAGTAACACTCATGCGCTTCAAAAATAATATAAATTAATGTCTCTTGATCCGTACTTGAAACGCAAATAAATAGCGAGAATTTGTGACTCACCTCATTGGCGTTAGTCACCGCTAATTCCTACTTTATACGTAAATTACATTGTACATACATTTTTAAATAATCATAATTTCCTTCTAGTTTTTTAGGATTTTTTTTAGTAAACATTATCAGTCGAAAATAAAGTTTTCTTGCACTAAACTAGATAAACAGCGAAACAAAGTTTGGAAAAATACAAACCTTAACTAATTTACTATTTAGGAGATTCATTTATGTACTCATCATATTTTGGTTTTTCTTAACAAAAACAAAAAAATCTATATTGTTCGTCTACTTATATTTATCTGTAAAGTACTTAATATTGCTTTGCGATTTTCTCATAACAAAGAAAATAAGTAAACAAACAGAACATCAATCCTTTTACTTCAGTAAAATATGTATCAAATTACTATTCAATGAAGAATTTTCTCTAAAGTTGAAAACTTTTTTTGGAAATCCCTTGTTTTTTTTCTTCTTATAAGGAAGGCATTAAGTTTTGTATAGGTTTAAAATTTTAACTTTTTCTATTATTTATCTAAAAATTTTCGCTTCATATCAAATAATTTTTTAAAAAGGCATAGTCAGTTTCCAGGAATTTCACCACTACAGCTTTATTTTAAGAAATGTTTAATAATTTTTAAATATTTAACGACCTTCGATTTTATGAGTTATTTACAAGATAAGCTCTTCCGCTTTTTGAAATAAGATCCTTATTGTACCATTGTTTCCTTCACGAAAGCTGCGTGGAATTCTACTATTTTTAATATGAGTACCGTGATACGCTTCGGAATCCGATATTCACTTATCAGTTCCGGAAAATCTTTTGAGCGTTTATCTCACAATGCCATTATTTTCTCAACCTCCTTTGAAAATCAATATATAGGGTGATTCATACGATTATTTTTATCCCTTTTCCAAAAGAAAATCGAAAAAAACATTAAAACTACTTCTGTAGTAATAAAATTTTTGTTTTCATCTGGAAATACGTGAACTACGACAATTTCACATTCTACTTTCATTTTTCATAAAGGAATGTCGGTGACAGTATTCAGGCATTTTCAATAGCTCGATATAGCATTTTTGTTATCAAAATAAACGGGCATACTTTGTTAATGTTAATTAAGTACTAGTACATGGGTATCGGTCACTTCCCCATCTCACATTTCGGGACAAATAAACAAAGTCGTTAGGTTTGCTTGAAATAACCCCAACCTCTTTTTGTTCTTACCAAATATCATGTGTATATGTCAATTAAAGTTGAAATAAATGAAAATCAGTTGAATCGAAGCCCTTTTACTATCTACTCTATGAGGATGAGTATCATTGAGGAGAACATTTTTTAAATATTCACCACGTTGCTGAAGGGCGAGTATAATACATATATCAAAATAATTATTATTACATTACTACTGGCCTTTATCTGCACACAATGGTGCATAGGGTACCGTATCAGATTTATAAAATGTTGATTCGATCATTTATTACATGAAGGTAAGCGCAGGATAATATACGATAAACATTGAAATGAAAATGCACTTACATTTATTTTGAACCTCCTGGGAATAGTATCCGAGACCTCTAGCAGCCAAATATGCTGAACGCTTTACAACAGAGGCGGACAAATTTTTAAATTACATTGGTTGATTATTAAAATGGAAACGCTAATTGCCAGTAGAAATCTTTTCTAGTAAATTGGATATAACGTCATTTAGCGTAGATCAGCGTCGGCGTCAGCGTCGGCGTCAGCGTCGGTTGGATTCGGTTGGCGTTAGTCATCACCATGTGATTGAGATCAGTTCAGATATGATTAAAAACAAATTTCTACATGTTGTGGAAATCACGATCTCAAGAGGCCATTATTAAATTTATGAGCTGATATTTTTATGCTTATGAATTTTAATTATTTTTACCGAAATCGCAGAGTTGATACACATTAAACGATGCCAGATCTCAGTATAAGGGACAGGTGCTTTCCGAGAAATTCTTGTCTGTTAGCCAAGTCTCCTAGGCGGTTATTTTGGCATCGCTCGCCATTTCCTTACTCCGCGCACAACTATCGATTTACCGTTTTGACCTTACACTCGTTTTCCACTAGAAATGTTGAGCACCTTTGAATATATTCTTTTTAATGCTAGACATACAGTTTAGAATAGTCGTCTTTGTATTCTTAAGTCATTAACCCAGTTTTTATTCCGAAAAACTGTGATACAATCTTCATGACACTTCGATATTTGATACTTCAATTCTAAATATACATTATTGTACAACTCAAACATACGAAATATTGAAAGGCAAAACTTATGACTATTTAAGATCGAGTTAAAATTCATTAATAGGCTACCTTTTACATATACTGTCATAAAGTTTTGTGAAAGGAAGAGGAACAAGAGAATAGATTCTCAACATTCACTAAGTGATTAAACGAGTTTCAGTTCCTTGGATCTGAAATCAGCAATGAAGGAACTTGCGAAGGAGAGATCAGATGTCGTATCACCATCACCAAAAGTGCCATATCTAAACTAGACAAATATGAAAAGAGAGGGGTGTGAGCAACAACTCCAAGATAAAGCTTGTCAGGTGGTTGGTCCAATCCATTTTTCTCTATGTTGCTAAAACATGGATCATAAAAGCAGCAGAAAGGAGAAAAATTGACGCTTTCGAAATGTGGTGTTTGAGGCGCATGCTCCGAATTCTATGGACAGTTAGACGCACCAACAATTCCACTCGCCAGAAACTACGATTGGATGGCTTGACTCTGGCCAATGTCGGTACCCGACGGATTCTCCAGTTCTTTTGACACGTTGCGCGTGGCAACGAGGATAGTCTGGAACGACTGGTTGTGATCGGCAGCCTGGAGGGGAAAAAAGGGAGAAGAAGATCCCCATACGATGGACCGGTCAAATTAAGGCAGCAGCAGGCACCTCGGTGGTCGGAACGCTAGGTGCACCGCAGTCAAAGGATAACTGGAGAAGAGTCATTGCTTCCACAACCTGAGTAATGAGGAATAAGACGGAGAAGAAGTCATAAAATTCAATTAAGATCTACAAAGCAGATCATACGGTTAACGAATTTTTTACCGAGATCATGTTTAATATATATAAATATAAAATAACGATTGATTTTATACAAGTTTAAAGTTATACAATTGAGTATTCACATTAATCTAATAATCACATTCATATTATATTTTGAAATCTACATTTTTACAGTAATATTTTATTTTTCACATAATTTAATTGATTTTTTTGACATCTCACCAAAGATAAAGAAGTATATGGAAGTCTGGGCATTTACGGGGCTGACGACCGTCATAGGCTTGTTTAAGTGATCACTTTGCAATTCCACCCATTATTACATTATTGAATGTAACACGTGTGTAAAGTGATCACTTAAACCAGTCTATGAAGGTCGTCAGCCCCGTAAATGCCCAGACTTTCATATTCTTCTTCATCTTTGATGAGATGTCAAAAAATAATATGAAAAATAGCTTAATTGTGAACAAGTATTTGGACACACTCAATGTTGTAATTAAAATGATATTATATTTTAAACTTATTTTATTTAAACAAATACATTCTCGCATTTTATTTTCGTTTCATTTCTTCATAAATTTCAATTGATTTATTATATGCAAGCAGATTTTGTGATTGATTTTTTTCTTTCATCTTCTTCTTAGATTTTCTTTTTGCATCATTATGTAAAAAAAAAACTCCTTTTAATCTACCTAATATTCTTAGCGCTTAATTTTGTGTCTTTTAAAGAGATGAAGCAACTTTAATGTAGGCTAGAGTTAAAATTAACTCCGTTGTTTATCGGTGTGTATAAGATAATCATAATGATTTAACTTATGAATTTTTAACAGCAACTATAATTTTAACAGATGTTAATAGCTCCTGTGTAGGCCAATTCTCAAAACACGCTCAGGGACTAATTTATAAAATAACATTTATAAAGCAATATTTTTACATAAATTATTTTTTAGGATAGAAAAACGATAAATAAATAGAAGTAAATAACTTTCATAACAATTATGGTTTAGTCATACTTAAAGCGGCGTAATTCAATACATTAATAAAATAGTTAATATCTTTATTTTGGGTAGTCTGTTTATTACAAGGTCAAATTGTAATAGCATTATTGAATTCTGCCATTGGTCTTATTCAGTTCCCGAATTATATACGCACGTATAGAATAAGGGACTATAACTAACACTCACCCTTTAGAATAGAGTTAATTCTGATTAATTTCAAATCGAATTATAACATGAATGGTCTTCTTTTATGTTGCCTTAATTATTTCGCTTCATTTACATTCTTAATTAAATTTGTAATATTAATGACACAATGAAGTTGTATGTAAAGAAGTAATTATAAGATTACACGTATTATTATTATTTGTAAACCGAATTGAAGTCGATAAACATATAATTTATGCATATATGCATATTCTGGTATTTTTACAGAATTTTTTATTCGTAACTCGCTTAAATATTAGTCCTTTTGCTAGAGTGATTAAGATTTAAGTACATTCATGAAATTTATCGATCAAATTTTATAAAAGCACTGGAAAATTTCGGCTCCATATGAATTAAATACGTTTTTAAAACGCTTTTTAATGTTTATTAATATTTCAACTATCAATAGCTCTATTTCATTGGACAATTCTAAGTAACTTATTGCACGCATGTACATTCCTTATATAAATAATGAATGGACACGTTAATGTACACAAATTCAGTTTTAAATGTTGCAATCTAAGAATAATTTTTTTTTTAATTACTTGTTAGATCTAAGTTTTCTTCTGACATTTCTAGGTGTATTTGAAGAATATTCACATTTTGTATGAACAACTATGTAGTTGAAGAATATTCCAATTTTTTTAATCGACGGCACCTCTTAACGGTAAGTGAAAACGTCATTAATTAAACGTTAAATTTTTCTTTTGTTTCAACATAAGCATTTTAATATATTATTACTTAAAAAGTAAAATTATTTTAAAATAAATGATATTAAACAATCATATTTATCAATGATGAAAAAAATAACTTTAGATTGACGAACGTCATCATTATCATTTATATACAATAATTTGAGTACAAAGTTGATTTTCTTCAAATGTATTACTATCCTTATTATTGTCACGTTTTACGGTTCACGAAACATATCATAAAATATTGTAAACATGTTTATATGGTTTATTCTTGTTATGGAAGCGTCATGTATCTTAATTCACGACAATATTAGATATCACCTGTTTAAAGAAAATTATTTTTAATTTAGCTTTGATTTTTTTTATTGTGTTTATAATTCAAAGAAGCTCTGTGGGATAAATTGGGAACATAGACGAATCAAATTTAATGACGTTTTATAATGACAAATAACAAAAGAGATAAAATATAGTAAATTCGTTTCAAGAGATAGAATTTTGGATTGAATTGAAAATTTTGAATTGAGCCACCGTTTTTCAGGACACAAACAGTAATGTCGCGTGAATTTTTTTATAAATTGTGACAGGTCTTTTTCGTTTCCTGATCTAATAACTTCTATCGCAAAACACTTTCAAAAGTAAAGGGAAAACAAAAACAAACAAGAAAAAGCATAAATCTACTTTTTATTAAACGAAACAAAAGTTTTTTTTTAACATTTTGAATTTCTTAAGACTAGCTAAAAATCATTTTCACTTTAAAATATGTATGTTTTAAATAAATAAATGGCAAGGTATGAGTTCTTTGTTTTCTGAATTTGAACATTTATAAAAACGGTACACCTTCTGTGTAACGATCTTTAATATAATACTGACGTGACTATTAAAAATTCTCGAGATAATGCCTAATTACAATAGATTTTCTACGTACAATACAAATAACGAGTCGTAAGGCTGTTAGCATATTCTTACAAGGTACAAAATTGTATTGTGTTTTACCATTACGCTTTCTACATTTCGTGCTGTGACGCCATTTCATTATAATATGAGTAAGAAAGTTGGGTTATCATGATCATGGCCTTTCGTGTCGAGCATTAAATAAAGGTTAATGTATTGAGATACGCAGATCAAAGAACGATCAAATTGTGTTTTGGTTATTTTGAAAACGTCTGAGTCAGTCCTTTTATTATTCCGAGAAAATCATTACAGAGGATTTTCAAAGAAATAAATTTTTGAAAGATGTCCGAATTTTATTTTGAAAATGAATTTGTTTGACTTAAAATTATACACAAAGAATATAATATACCATATAAGTATGTATAATAAAATTAATGTACATATCTTATTTATACTTGTATCTGCATTAAGAATTAAACATGTTCTTTGTTTAAAAATGGAGAATATATTATTTTCAGTTTTAATTAGATACTTATATATTGATTATTTTAATATTAATTATATCTGCATTGTGATTCAATACACAACATCGATCCAGTAAAATATCAACGATTATTATTATTAGGATTCTTCTTATTACATTAAGATTATTTCTTACATCACGTCAAAATACTGATGAAAATGAATTGGATGTGAAAAGTTAAACTAGGAGATATTCAAATATTTCTTTGAAGCATTTACCGATAGACCTAAATATTTTTTACTGCCTTAAATAAAATTCTTGTAGGAATACGCCTAATGCTGAAAAGGGTATTGAGACTGAACGAGCGTGACGTGTTGACGTGAAATATGACCTTTACGTTAATGATTAATGTAACCAAATGCTAGCGAAATCGGTAATGACTTAAAACTGGTTTGCTACTTATATTTACATTATGTACCTAATTGGATATAATCAATTTAATCCGTTTTATAGAAAATTCATATCGAAAGTGGCAGTGGTGTCGAATAAGGCACGGATTACTGTTTTTTTTTTAAGTTTATAGCTTCCGGTAATTTTGGTCAATATTATTAATAAACGTAGGATTTTCAAAAAGTATCCAGAATAACATCTGCAGTATGCGGCCTTATAGAAAGTTAATTGTTTTCTTGTGCTAAGATTCTTTATAATGGTATTTCCAAAATTTAACCACAAGATGTCTCATATTTTACCTTTGCTTTTTTTCCTCAAATTGGATAATTTTCATGAAATTGAAAATCAGTGTTAACATTTCTTGATTTTTGATACACAATATTTATAAAAAATACATTTGTGATATAATTTATATATTTTAACTGATACCGAGTCAAATACGTACTAAAATTAACGGGTGTCTTATCAGTCGAATAATGCAGAAAATAATTAAAAGACAAAGGTTTTAAAGGATTGCATCATTATATTAATTATGATTATTTTACAGTTTTATTTTTAAGAAATCAACAGTTTTAAGTTAATCGATGATACTGACATTAAATACTTAGTCATTTTTCGGGAACTTTCTATAACCTTATTTAATACCAAGTCTTATAATGCTTGTTTTATTGTTTAACCTTATTTACAAATCTGTACTTTTAAAATCGAGCTTAGAAATATATTATACCTACTACTGATGAAAGAAAAATAAGTTTTACTTACTATATGGACTAGAGACTACAAACTGATACACAGTGATACCATAGATAATAAGCTTGGACAGGGAGGTGTTGGCATTGTAATGTAAAAAGAATTAGGGAAAAGAGCCAACGGGTATTTGCAATATGATGGCAAAATTATTCTAGTTAAATAAGATACTAAGCCAACAGATACGACATCGATACAAATGTATATGCCTTCTTCTAGTAAAGACTCGCAGTAGGCAGAAGCTATACATAAAATTAAGTCAGGAGCTAAGTCAGAAGACAATGTGATATTGATGGGAGATTGGAATGCGGTGCGGGAAGGGGAAGAGAAGGCTCGCTTGCGAATTGGCCGGGGGTGAAAATACCAGGACAGAAGATAGACACGATAAGGTATGCAGACGGTAAAGCACTGATTGCCGACAGTGAAAATGAATTCAATAAAGCGTTCAGTAGAATAAAAACTTACTGATACTTACTGATAAGAAAATATAACATGACCATAAATCAAGAAAAAACCAAATGCAAGGTCGTAAAAAGAGAGGAATCAAAGAAAAACATTATTCTAGATAGTTAAAATATCACACGAGTAATGTATTCTTTATTCGAGCAGCAAAATTAATTAGGATGGTTGATCAAAATCAGAAGAAGTCAGCTGGATAAAACAAGCTAGGAATAGTATTTAACAACGAATATAAAAAAATTGAATAATGTAGGTTTAAAAACAAGAAAACCTTAATTAAAGCACCAGTCTGGAGCATACTATTGCATGGAAGCTAAACTTGGACCAGACAGAATAAAGGTGGCTGGAGGCGTTTAAGATGTGGTGCTATGGGCGCATGTTGGGGATTCATTGGTCGGAACATGTAAGGAACAACAAAGTACTAAGCAGGGCTGGGGAGCCTGGAGAGCTATTTACTTAATAAAATAATACAACAGTGAGCCAAATGGATAGGTTATAATATAAAACACCCAGGATTGCTCCTTACAGTTATGGAGGGCATGTGCGAAGGCACTTATTATAGAGGATAACACCGCATGAACTAATTGGACCAAATTATCTCGGACATGCGCTATAGCGGGTACGCCGAAAAAACGAGCAGAAAATAAAGACGGGTGGAGACTGACCATGAAAGAAGAAAAACAATCATCACATATATTGTAGCCCACAAAGCAGACTTCTGATGCATCAAGTTACACTTGCAAATTTTATTTTCAGTCGTGACTAACGACATCAAAATGTTAAGTACTATGCTGATGATGATATAAATAGTATGCTGATGACTGTTTTATTCCTTGCTGGCACGGACAATTTAAATCGTAATAGAGTGTTTCTAAAAATCTTTTATATTGAAAATAAAAATTGATGTGAAGAAACAAAATAATGACAATTAACTCGATGAAATACACGAAAAATTAAATTGAATATTTTCCTTAACATCTATGGTCTATTAGATATTAAATGGATACACGAAATAACATTTTTTTTAATTTCTGATACTTCGTTATAAGGTTAGTGCTCTTTAATAATTAGTATAAGTAAATCACTCTTTAATTCTATGTTTTGTGAAGGGTGAAACATTAATTTTCAGTGAGAAAATCTTATAATTAAATTGAATTGGATTGTAGATTTTTTTATTTATTTAAATAATAACGGATTCATTTTGACATATCAGCATAGATGAAGAAGAAGATGAAAGAAAAAAAATCAATCACAAAATCTGCTTGCATATAAATACATCAATTGAAATTTATGAAGAAATGAAACGAAAATTAAATACGAGAATGTATTTGTTTAAATAAAATAAGTTTAAAATACAATATCATTTAAATTATAACATTTTGAGTGTGTCCAAACACTTGTTCACAATTTAGTTATTTTTCATATTATTTTTTGACATCTCATCAAAGATGAAGAAGAATATGGATGTCTGGGCATTTACGGTGCTGACGACCTTCATAGCCTGGTTTAAAGATCTCTTTACACACGTGTTACATTCAATAATGTAATAATGGGTGGAATTATAAAGTAATCACTTAAACAAGCCTTTGAGGGTCGTCAGCAAGTATATGAAAGTCTGGGGATTTTCAGAGTTCAGGACCTATCATAGGCTAGCAACCAAACGACCTTGTAACGTTACGTGATTGAGTTCACAATATTTATCTATGATTGGATTATTTAAACACATTCAAAATATTTTGAAAAACGTTTTCATTTTAATTTAAGTTTTACTTGGTACATACCACTATTTCTTAAAATCTATTACGATACGTGTTTCAAAGCATTCCGCATCACTTTTAAACACCGTATTTCAAGCTAATTCTAAATTTTAGAGTTGGGTCCTTAGGACGTTGAAGTTTGAAGAGGGGAGCTGTTTCTTATTTATAATTATTTTTTATTTCTTATCAGTGGGAGCTTAGACAATATACAGAGTCATTGTCATATGGTTAAATATGGGTTTATTATTATTTATGTTTTTATGAATTTCTATTATTTCAAAATGATACAGTTTATGACTTTTCGCATGAATTATTTTTACAATTTCCACATTATTTTTGTTAAATTTGTGATCATTATCTATTAAAATGATTAGCGAATTTAAAAATATGTACTGTTATTTCTTAAACATAATTCATGTTCCCTGATTTTTGTTTAAAATTTACTGAAAGTCATAAAATATTTATAAATTTATGAAGTAGCAGTTTAATTAATATATGCCATTGTTGTCCAATATATTTCCATAATTATTTTGTGTTTTAAAAAAATTATTAATTTTTTTGTGTAGAATGCTAGTTTTATACTATCAGGGAATGTTTGGTTTATTGTTTATTTATGTGATGTTCAATTTATGTAAATAATTGTTTTCCACTTGGTTTATACGAAAATTTTGCGGCAAGAAAATACTTAGTATTAGATCAAGGTCTTAAAAGATTTTTGGATTACGTCTGAATTAAGTCTCATAATGGTATATATCTGATTTTCGGAATCCTTAAAAATCTCGTTAAGCACAAATTTAAATTCATTCGTTTACAAAAATGCTTGAACCATATTTTTTGAGGTTTAATTAGATTTCAATACCGAGAAAATAAGAGAGGTCGGGGAAAAATGGTTCCTAAAGTTTCATTTCGTCGTTGACGAATCAGGTATTATCCGAATAATTGGTACTCTCTTATCATTTATACTCTCATTTGGAGATCGTTTTTGAAAATTGTTCTTTCATATTTTATTTTATTCAATTAAAATGTGTATTTTTCATTTCGTAGAAAATATATTTTGGCAATAACCGCAGTTGATGACGCTCATTATTTTACTATTTCAAGCATCGTATGGTTTAAAAGTTGACTTACAAAGGAGATCGCAAATGATTTTAAATGAAAAATATTCGCAACAAAGTTCCATAGAGATTGAAATCACATTTGACCTTTGTCGGAACCTGAAGTTCGTTCAGTACATTTTATTCACATTAAAAATGGGTTCGAAAGTTTTTCGTTATATGAGAGAATATTTTTTTAAATATAATTGAATGAAATACGCAAGTTAACTTTATAAATATTAATGCATTATAGATCAAAACAGAAAAGAACTGAAATTTCATCAAATATATTCAACAATAAAAAATACCAGATTTTTTTCATGTATAATATAATGAGTAAATTGTTACTATTCATCTAATCTTTATTCACACTCAATGATGTCTAAGGCGGTGCATAGTATGGAAGCGTGTTTGTTATCTTGATCGTTAAATACATGAAGCCAAGGTGATCAGTCCTGCGCTTCATTCACGAGTCCAAGGAAATGAAATAAATATTAGAATGGAAAACCACTAACATTTATTTTGAGCCCCCTGGTAATCGAAACTGGGCCTCCGATGTGGACGCCAAACCACTTCACTATGGAGGTGAATAATGATTACGACAATGTTTTTTTCTTCTTATATATTGAACAAAACACATTTATGTAATTAATTGTTTTAAAACCGTTTTCCTTGTTATTAATAAATTTGAAAACACGCAATTCAAAAGCTATTTTCAACTACAGGAAGCGAGAATATTTTTTTTTAAATATGTGTAGATTGGTGAGATTTTTCATATTTATGAAAACATATTTTGATTAAAACGCGATTTAAACTTGTTCCAATAAAATAATAAAATCGGTTCTATTCAATGCTTGGGAAAAGTAAAGTGTTTTATCTGAATTCGAGGTTTATCGTAATTTTTATACTTCAAAAATAATTTGTAAATAATTTGTCTTCATTATCATACCCTCAGTATATATTTTTTTTAAATACTGTTATCACCTAAAATAGCATACACTGGAATGCAAATAAAATGCATGACTCGTGATTTAATGTTTCCGCTAAACAGTCGTGTAGCCGTGTAGCCGTGTAGCCGTGCACCCGAGTCGCCGAGTCACGCTGCCTTGTCTGGGGTCTTGTATTTATGATCCGGACTACCTAATGAATGACTATATGCCTACTTGATTATACATATGGTATGTCCCTTTATATATCATTCCTGAAAGAAAACAAACCCTTGTAAAACGAAATGGGAAAATCAGTTTGAGGAGTGTTACTTTTGTGTGTATTTTTTTACAATTACAAACCGATTTCATAGTCATGGGATAAAGTTTTGTAATATTGTAACATTTCGTGAAAGCTCAATTATTCCAGCTTCTTTGAACTTTGTTATGGCACTGACATAATTTACCATAAAAAATTAAATTTTTCTTTTTCTTTTATTTTGACCTTATTTATTAAGAAAACAATATTTGATCAATGGCTGCTTCGTAAAAAATGTCCTTATTTTTTATAAGCTTTACGCAAACATTTTAAATGTAACTCTTAATTATTTTGTAAAACCTATGCAAGGTAACGCAATAGTTTATTTACCTGGCAGTACTAGAGGTTTGGATTTTTAGTATTTAAGTTGTTTGATTTTTCAATTTTAATTTACATTTTATATTTTTATTTCTTATTTTGAAATTTGATTTCTTATTTGTTTTCATAACTTGATATTGAAAGTATAGGTTATTGATATGACTTTTAGTAAAAACACTTTTATTATTTTCATTGAAAATTACATGTTGAAGTTAGCATAAATGTACGACTATGGACTCGTAGCATCCACGTTCATAAATAATCTAGTCTAGAAGCCACTGACCTTTATCGCACCCAATGGTTAATCGTGCACCGCATCAGTGAAGTATTAACTTACCATTTACTGCATAAAGGCAGGGTGATACGTTCTGGACTTCAGGTACTATTCCAGAGCAAAAATAAATAAATGCAACAGTGAAAATCACAAATTAAATTTGACACCCCTTTGAATCGAACCTCTTGAATTATATTTAAAACGCCTATCATTACAGTAAGGAATATAAGCCGGACTAGTCCAAAAATAAGTTGACTCATTAATGGCAAATATCTGAAAACGCTTCAACTACTTGTTTTTTTTTTTGGATTTCCTTGTAGATACATACATGTTTGTAGGGTTATCATAAATCGAATACTATTTTCGGTAAGAAAAATATAATTTAAGCCATGCTTGAACAAATATGGTCTTATATAATTTATACATTGGAACATCAGAAGTACTATTCGTCATCTTGTTAAGCGTTAAATCTGTCATCTGACAGGTTTTTTAAACATGCTAAAATATACGAGTTTTCACGTTTTCCATTTTTCATTTTATTTTCCTTGTTAAAAATGATGTTAACCACCTATCCATTCGCTACCTTCTAACAAGAATATATTGATAAGGTCGGAATATTTTTGAAATTTCATACTTTTTGCATAAAAATGTACAATTTTTTAAACAAATATGGATTTTTTTGTTCAGTTGATAAATTCTTCTCAGAAGTTTTTCGAATAATTAATACGACTAGTTGGCTAAATCCAAACGACTAGTTGCGTTCATTGAAATCTGACATTCGGTTTCACTACTACTAATCACTTCCTGTTTTTTCGTGTTAATAGATCATACAATAAAAGAGTAAGTAATTTACCAGTTATCCATGTTATTAAACTATACGGAGATTCTAAAATTGTTTTTAAGTATGTATTTATATTTTTAAGAGCTTTAAGGTCATATATATATATATATATATATAATATATATATATATATATATATATATATATATATATATATATATATATATATATATATATATATATATATATATATATATATATATATATATATAATAAGGTATTTGGTAACTGAATTACCTTTGTAACACTTCCATTACTTTTAATCTTATAAGTTTAGTTAATTAATTCAATAGTGAGTATTTTTTATTTAAATTAATTAATAAAACAGGAGTTTGTTTACGTACCATATTTTCATATTTTCAAAACGTTATATTAAAAGTTAGTTACTCATCGGTGTAATTACCTAAAAATACACATTGAGAGCGTTTATTTTTTATCTTGATACTATTGGGTTGATGCAAAAGTTTTGACCGTTTTTTACATATAATTTTATTTTAATTTTTTTTAATATGTATTATTTATTTAAAAAATTATGTAATTTCCATCAGTTCTTATAACCTTCTCCCATCTTTCTATCAGCTTATTAATACCAGTAGTAAAAAACTCTGTGGATTTTGATGCGAAAAATGATGTAAGGGATGATTTTACCTGCTCTATTGTATAATTTTTTTCATCATTTAATTTTTTTTGCAGTGATCGGAATAATTAAAAATCAGAAAGAACAAGATCTGAAGAATACGGTGGATGCTTGATAACATCCCAATTTAGCTCATTTAGCTTGTGTTGGATCATCATAGCCACATGTGGTCGCGCGTTGTCGTGATGAAACACTACCCCTTTTTCTTTTTACCAATTTTGGTCTATCCTTTTGAAGGTCCATGTTCAATTTGGATAATTTCTGACAATATCGTTCTGCTGTACTTGTTTGAACGTATTCCAAGAGTTCAAAATACACAATACCCTTATCATCCCACCAAACACAAAGTTTAACTTTCTTTATGGATTTCGGCCTTCGAAGTTGTTAATGGGGCTTGTCCAGGTATAGCCCAATGTCTTTTTCTTGTCACGTTGTTGTACACGACCCACTTCTCATCTCCCGTCACCAAACGATCCAAAAAAGGTTTATGTTTTTGTCTCGCACTCAAAGCAACGCACGTTGAAACACGATCCAATAAATTGGCAGCCAACAATTGATGAGGTATCCAAACGTCGTACCGCGAAACCATTTCCATACGCTTCAAATGTTTTAAAACGGTTGTTTGGTTGACTCCCGTCATCGACACAATCTCCCTGATGATTTGACGTGGATTGGTGTCAATTATGACTTTTAACTTGTCGTCATCAGACTTCAATGGCCGCCCGGTACGTGGTTTATCAATGAGTGAAAAATCTCCAGATCGGAATTTTGTAAACCATCTTCGTACCTGTCGATCTTTGATGACATCTGCTCCATACACTTCACAAATGTTTTTGGTTGCCACACTCGCGGTATTGTCTTTACGGAATTCATAAAGTAAACAATGACGTAAATGCACTTTATCAAGCGACATTTTGAAAAAGTACAAGGGGTCATTACTATACTCTGGCTAGGCCAAAACTGAATAGAAAGTAGAGGAAAAGCATCCTTTATGCAATGGAATCATAAAAAAGAAGATATTTTTCACAATTTAAGAAAAAAAATTTTTTTTACCTGGGATCATAAAAAACGGTCATTACTTTTGCATCAACCCAATAAGTTGTTACCCACTCAGTTTTCTTGGCCCTTAGTGATTTCCGTTTTCTTGGCCCGAATGTTTTTCCGGTCTGTTTTTCAATTATTTGTATAGTTTGTTACTAAAGCGGATGACATAAATAAAATAAAACATTTTCTTCATCCATTTGTTACTTTCGAAACATGTTATTGCTTCTTATTTGAACATTTATTAGGTTTTGTTTTCATTCACTTCAAATTTTTGTTTCTCCAAACAACTTGAGTGAACTAGGAGTTTCGTCTAAATTAAGGTATTCAGTAATTCAATTTTGTATTTGTTGTATAAATTGTTTACTTAGAAATAAAAGGAAATCCCTATTTGTAATTAATTAACACATATGTAAAAAGAAGATTAGAAATAACATCTCTGAAAACCTGAAAGATTTTTAAAATCTTAAAATTCAGGAGCATGCCTTTTCCTAGTCCTTAAATGTAAAAAAAAAAGTAATTTTTTCCCTCCCGCGGAAAAAAATATTGGGGTCCTTAAAAACTTCAAATGAAATTTCGGAAAACGAAATCCTTCTTGCGGTCGTCCTTTAAAACGTCTCAAAAAGATTCCGAAAAATATATGACGATCGCAACAACAGCAATCTTGAATCTACTGACTCGTTGCTCATGAATGATAAGATTTTGAGTAAGGAAGACTGGAATTCAGGGGTTATATTTGTTGTTTTACATTTTCGGTACTATAGGTTACGTTAGGTTTGTATCGCGGACTCTTAGGTCAGAATTTTTCTGTTCGAACCCACTTTACCACAATTTGATACCTATTTCTATTAATGAGCCGATTAGGTTCACGGAAATAGTGAAAAATTGAAATATTTGTGTAAATAATAAAAACACAAATATTTCTCTTTTATTAAAAAAAAACTTTTTATCGAGTAGTACAACTAAAAAAGTGAAAATTCATACAGTATAGAAGTAAAAGAAGACGGAGAAAAACTTGACACGATCGAGTATTTCAAATACTTGAAAGTGATCATGCCAGGAGTCAGAATAATAAATTAAGATTTTTTTATTCCATTTTTACGATGAAATTTTAAAGATTTCATTATATTATCATTGAAAAGAGAGTTAACAAAGTTTGTAATTAAGTTTTGAAAGATTACTTTATACTAAATATTCAATTATAATATGTCTCTTCTTTTCAGGTAAGTGCCAAGAGCAGAGCAGTTAATAATAAGAGGGGTGATGATCGATCTGTAGGGCGTTTGACTCCCGTTTCCAGCTGCGCGCTGAAAGTATGTATTAAGCAGATATCTTCCCACCCACCTAATAATGCTGAAAATTTCTTATCCCACTTCATTGGGTATCTGCACCAAATGCAAACATTAAAAAAATGCCATTTAATAAAAATATTAATTTAATATTTTTTTTTAAAAACATCAAAAAATACTTAATTAGTTCTACTACGAAGATATAATAATTGTAATTTTGCATGTTTATATAAGCGCCATTTTCGGAAAGTAACTTTCTTAAGGGTGTTTTCAATATTTGTGTTTTATTAATTGTTATAATCACACATTTGTATGATTGTGATTTCTGCAAATTATGACATTCCTACCTTCCATTTCACCATCGTTTATTATTATAAATAGAATCAAGAGTCTTCAGTATAAGCTTTTGCACTTGCGTCTTCCGTATCAAACATATTTCCATCATAGAACTGGAAATATCCAACATATCCAGAAAACAAGAATCCAGGACATATCACTTTACGGAGTCGAAGAAAAAATGTATTCACATTGAATGCTGGCCAAATTCAAATCACATATCGCTCATTCCTTTCAACAACGTCACATATCAAAAAACTTGATTTTTCGGGAGGTTTTAAAAATATAATTTATATTATGAGAAGTTAAAGAGTATAATAAAATACTATTAATATAAATATCAATATATTTATTGAACTTTTTAGTGTGCAACAGATCTTTTTAGTTAAAACCTGAAGGTTTTTTCTCCATTTGAAAATGATTCAGTATATTTAAAAAAATAATTAAACAATACATTTTCTGCAAAATGCAAAAACAACGTAAGTAAAAAGTAGTGGGTAAATATTAAGCTAAGAGTATGGCACTTTTGCTAGGATAAAGTACATTTTCTGGACATTCCGAGAACATGCACAACTGAAAATTAACGATTTTTGATATGGGACGTCGTTGAAAGGAGTGAGCAATATATATCCATTAGTTTATACGAATTTCCTTATATAAAAATATTTAATATTTAAAAACGTTGTAGTTAAACAAGTTTTTTTAAATGTTCTTAATCAACTCGATCATTCGCTTTCTGCAAATCTACAATAGCGCAGATAAGTATTTTGCAAAAAAATATCTGAAATTGCGAAAAGAAAACATTAATTCTGTACCCCCTTTTCCATTCATATATTCGTTCTGAACATTCCACATTTTGTCTGTTGTTGTGATTATTTCCCTTTCTATAATTAATGTGTTATTTTTTTCAACTTTTCTTATCTCGGTTGGCTGGACGATACAGCTTTTTAGACCGTTAATGTACATTTATTCCGTACAAGAAGTTTAGAAAATAAATTACTATTTTTCTTGATAAAAACCACCGTATCTGGTGCAAGGTGAATTATATTAATCGTAATGAATTTATATTGCAATTTTTATCTTGATTGCTATTTTGTTGAAATGTACCATTTATGAAGAAAAAATATTTCTGATAAATCCTGATCAAAATGGAAGAAGTAATTTTATTCTTTGCAAATATTTTAAACCTTAAAAAAATTGAACTAGATAAATTAATATGAATTATCTGAATTTCAAATTTGATTCACATTTTTTCTTCTTAAATGTTAATTTAAATATCTTTAAAAAATGACATAAAATCTCACTAGCTAAAACGGATCACCTTGAAGGGTTCCCGGAAATCCTTCTGGCGATATCTTCGTAAAGTAAGTTCTCACTTTTAGAAGGTTGAGTTTTTCGTATCATTTGAGAGCTCTCCTTTTTTCGTATCCCGCTTCAATATATTTTTTTGGATGACATAAAGAAAATATAAATTAACTCGGAATTACAAGTAAAATTTAACTGCAATCATTTTTATGCTAAAAGAACAGAATAAATTAAATTATACTACTTAAGTATCCATTTTAAGAAGAAAAAAAAATTAAATTCGAGGAATGAGAGAATAACAAAACATAAATAATAGGAATATAAAATGTATTCCTGCCGATTAGAGATAGCGTTACAGCCGAATAAAATATGTATGACAACAGAGGTCTCGGTTATGTTCAGATGAAATGTAAACAAACACCTTCACAGCATCTATTAATCCTCTTCCTCTTACTTTCATCCTTTAGGCAACTGACCGGCTCCACATCAGTGCGTTACCATATATCGCCTTAATTGAACCGTTTAATTTCTCATAATGTTGTGTAAATTCTCAATAAATAACACACGTTACTAGGCATAACATTTAATAATTCATTTAATACTTCCGATTCTGTTACATCACACATATCAGTTACCTAACATAAAACATAAATCTATAATTTCAAACGCTTAAAAAATAAGTAATAATCGTTTTACTAAATTACTTACTGAATTGCTAAATAAAATGGTCAAAATAGGTGATTTCACCAACTGCCTAGCAAGTTAGTACATAAAAGCTCTGACGTCGTGATTTTCTTCAGGAAAACTTTAATAGAAGATTCCAGCGGCAAACCCCGTAGAAAAGTTTAATCGTCTAATTGAGTAACAACTTGAAGTTTAAACGGCTAATGAAAATAATGCTGATCTGATAATAAACAGTGTAACTGACGTTCGGATTAATCCTCACTTTAAATGACACTCAAGATTTTAATATTTTCATCGCATCTTAACGAATGTAAAGTTATGGATTTAATACAACTCTTACACCATTCTTATTATACACATTCACAAAAACCAACCACACCTACACTATACGAGGGGAATGACAAGGAATAACCGCAAAGCATATATTTTAATGGATAGTTTTGAAATGGAAGGTAAACTTAATGTTAAAAATACATTACATGTACCCACAAACTTAAAATTAATATTTCTTAAATTAATTTTTCGATTGGCGGAAATCGAATGGCAACGCCGGTTTCGCAGTCGTGCGTTTACCCGACTACGATACGGTGCCTATCATGAGAGTCTATTAAGGTAATTAAATGACTTTATTGAGTAAATAGCAACCATTTCAGCCGCTACAGAATCTCCCAGTAGTATTGCAAATGCAGAATACAATTTCTAGTCCAAAGGGTTGAATAATATAATCTTAATTGACATAATGTACTACATACAAATATCTCTAATACACTGATATAACAAAACTCATTGAAAAGTTATCCGCTACAAAGACCAAGAGCATGGTGTTCTCTCGCACCCAAGTGGGATGTAGCGTGACTGTGGATGGCGTCTTGGTAGAGCAGGTGGAAAAGTTTAAATACCTGGGTGTGGACCTGTGTGCTCAAACAGGGGTGTGATGGGGCAAGTGAACAAAGCTGCAGCCATCTCAGGATGCCTGAAAAATGCTATATGGAAAAACCCTGAGATGAAGATCGGCAGCAAGATCAAGATATACAAAACTTGTGTCCGACCCATCATGACGTATGGAATCGAAAGTAGAGCAGACACCGCTGCCACAAAAAACGCGCTTAGAGTGTCAGAAATGAAGACTCTGAGAAGCATAACAGGCAAGAGTCTTCGAGATAGATTGAGAAATGCCAAGATCAGGGAAATATGCGAGATTGAAGATGTCGTTAGGTGGGGAAGGCAACGAAGAAGACAATGGTATGCGCATGTGAGGAGAACGGAACCATCTAGACTCCCCCCACATCGCACTGTACGGCCAACCCCATGGTAGACGACTCCCGGGCAGACCACCAAAGAGATGGGCCGATAGCTGGGAATCGACGTGGCAGGAGGCTAATCCCTCTTAAAAACAGCCCGCAAGGCCTATAATAATAAGAAGAAGAAGATTGAAAAGTTAAAAATAATATAATTATTACACATAATTAGAATGGTCCGACATTATCAACCTTTCATGTATTCGATGTTTTCAAAAAATTTTAACTTATGATTTATTTTATTCTTTCTATATTTATAAATATTTCACTGTCCTTCTATAAAACTTTGTTTTTTAATCTTATTTTTTTTAATGAAGCAGTGGTCTATACAGTTTTTATTTATTTCTGATGGGCCTTTAATTCGTGCGTCATTTATGCCGGGGAATTAAGTCTTAATTTAATTATTTCCTTTGTATTTTCTTGCCATTATTTCACATTGAGTTTTCTAATTAGTATTGAGTTTTGTTAATTCATTGTCCTTAAATCCTTTGTATTTTAGAAGAGATGATTGATCAATAAGTGGAAAAAAATTATACGACAAAAAGTATTAATTTATCATTAAATAAATTGCAATAATATCGTTTATCTGAGTTATTCATCTTGTTCGAAATAATGTATCAGAGTACGTGAACACATTGAGAAGCAATCTTTATATCTGATCGATTAACAGTGTTTAATTTGTAGAATTTATTTTCTGATTCTCTTTTCTAACCCGGCTCTCGAGAAATTTTTTAAAATATTAGCATTTATCTGAAAAACATAAGCATGTGTTTTTTTAAGTAATATATTTTGTAAGTTAAAGTGTCAAAGGGCTCATTATTACATTTTAAATGTTATTGTTTGCTCTGAAAATACTATATTAATTTAATTTTAAAATAAAAAGTAAATATATTTTTTTTTACAAAAAAATACATTAAAATTATAATAATAAAAAAAAAACTTGAATGTGAAAAATATTTTGCTTTTATGTGTATGCTATTTTTCTTAAAGTCTTACGAATTTATATTACCATAATGACTTTCAATATTCACGTTTTTTAAACTGGTTTCTGTAATTTCACCAATAAGATATTTCTGCAAAAATTAGGTGAATTGAAAAAAAATAAACACAATTTTTTTCCATCCTATTTCAATCCATCAAAAATAGTTTTTAGGTAACTGACGAACAAACGTTCATGGTACATTGTTTAGCAAGCTAGTTTAACGTAGCACGTAGATTAGCTGTGAGGTCGTGTCTAAATATTCCAGAGATAGGCATCACATCGACTTGTGTCGCACGCGATCTGGGAATTGTATTATTCCGCCATGTACTCTGTAAATCCTGACCTGTATTGCCCTAGTTTAACGCTAAGTGCAGTGATTTCCAAGCGGCATCAAAGGGTTCGGGGAGCGCACTGGACAACCTTCAGGGCAGAAAAAGGGGGCTTAAAGACAATAATATTACCGCGCAATAATTTCAGCAGGGGGCAAAGCTTTAGAGTAGTGAACTTTTTTTTTGCCTCCAACATTTTTACAATAGTCGTCGGATACATAATCAAAAGATCATTAAAAAAATCGATATAATAACCGATCAACTCGAATAACATTAGATTATTTTTATCTCGAACGCTTCTAGATGCTGCGGTTGGCCAATTTGTTACAAATATTGCAAATTTTGTGTGCAATACAAAAATCTCATACGTTAGTGTTCTGAATCTCCTGAATGCCCATTCTGCCAGCTCGAACACCGACGCACGTGACACCGACTGCTTAACCGGTTGAACTAAAATAGTTTGGGAACCGGTGTTTTAGTGCGACTATACAAATCTGAATTGCTATTCATGTACACGAGAATTATCATTGTATTTGATATAACAATGTTACAACGATTTTTTGACAATAATCAAAGTTTACACCGTTGTAAATTTTGTAACATAAAATACTATCCTATTCTGCATTTGTATCGATTTGAAATAATTAGTAATAATAATATATTTCGCTAGGAGTAAATTTTTTTACATTCAATTTTTTTTCTTCATTGTATTGTGAAATTTACCCTCTGTTTTACTCTAATGATTTATTTCAAGTGGTTCTTTTTCTCAAATATAAAGTAAATTCCACGTCATTGGAGGAATTTGGGCAGTCAGTTTAAATCTTGTGTTTGACAGCAAAAATGGTTTCAAAGGTTCGTTATCTGCTAGATACTCGTAAAAAGAAAAGAAATGAACGATATTTTTATTCGCTTTCTCTGGGTTTACTTCAATGAAATATATCTAGCAGCATTTTTCTTCTTCTAACGCTTGTTCCCACTCAACGGTACAAAGCGCACTGCATCGCAGTGTAGTGTAGTTGTGAGTGCGTTTGGCTACAGTGCTAGATCTATTGATGTACATTTTTTTACTGAACATCATGAAAGAGGATGAAAATAATATTATCAAAATTGTCTGAGTAGTTAATACGAAAAATAAAAATAGAATTACTGATATTTTTACATTGTACATATCGAAATTATTTGTATAATTCAAATTTTCACTTTTCTTCCATATTTTTGCTTTTCTTAAACTGGAATTAAGTGCGTAGTCAAAATAATTTTTTATAATCTGATTTCTGATAAGGACTCAACCCTCTTTTGAGTTGTTTCATTAATTTTTGGTCAATATACTATTATTTTCAATTAGGCCTATGGTACCATGGTAGGTAAGTTAATCCATCGCTAGTTTTTCTATTTTTAATTATTTGTGTATGAGCGATAGTTATCGGCCTTACTGAATTCATAAATAAATATTATTTAATATTTGAAAAAAACCTTGTGAACCATTTTTTAGACAAATTAATATTAAGATTTTGTGCAATATTTTGTAAATTGGATTAACACGTGCAAACAGTTTTTCTGTTTATTTGGATAGTGATAATTTTTCATGACCGCTTAGTTTTAAACGGATATATAATTTATTTTAATAAAAGAAAAATTACTTCGAATTGGTTAATATTGTAAAAGATATGACAAATCTGCCAGCCAGTAAGTACTTAGAAGCCAATAAGTGCACTTTAAATTTAGGAACCTTTATTTTATGAAATTATATATTTTTTTTAAATCCTTTAATCGCAGGACCTTTAAAAATATATCAATGTAGGTACTTAATAATATAATTTAAAATATGACTTCTTGCCCCATAATAATATTTATTTGTGGGCTTATTGCCAAATTGCGACTATTCCTACCATTTAAAAAAAGGTTTATTAAAATTTGGTCCAATGGTATATTTTTAATGATGATAAAATTACTTCGAATTGGTTAATATTGTAGAAGATATGACAAATCTGCCAGCCAGTAAGTACTTAGAAGCCAATAAGTGCACTTTAAATTTAGGAACCTTTATTTTATGAAATTATATATTTTTTAAAATCCTTTAATCGCAGGACCTTTAAAAATATATCAATGTAGGTACTTAATAATATAATTAAAAATATGACTTCTTGCCCCATAATAATATTTATTTGTGGTCTTATTGCTAAATTGCGACTATTCCTACCATTTAAAAAAAGGTTTATTAAAATTTGGTCCAATGGTATATTTTTAATGATGATAAAGTATTTGAAATATTTTAATGCGGTTGTTAGGTAAGAAGTCGGAATGAGTATGTATGAGGAGATGCAAATGCAGAGAGTCGAAGATTGTTTTCAAAGACAGATTGGTGTGGCGTTCTGTTCTCTCTGCTTACCCCTGTGGAGAAGCGGCGTGATGGTTATTTAGTTTTTGGTTTTTTTCCGTAATCTGAAAAAGGTATAAAGACGTGACACAAAATAGAATTATCAGACGGTCGCTGAAATTTTATGGAGCACGTAACAGCAAGAAACCTTTCCTAAAGAAACATGTGTTATTGCCTCACATCACAATTTTTTTCCCTAAATATTTATAAAAAAAACTGATGAGCTAAATACTTATTATTATAATATAAATAAAATACATTATATTTTTATGGGTACTAAGGTTAAAAAGATTCATTTTTATGTATAAATATGAAACTTAAAAATGTGTGAATATCTTTTTTTGAATGCGGGTATCAGATAAATGCTCTTCATATTTAATTATCTTTTTTATTCTTGGTAAATTTCTATTGATAGTGTATAAAATGCTTAATCTGTGTTATTTTTATTGGTTTTTATGTGAATGAAGAGGTAATCAATCCTACTCTTCTCGTACAAGTCCAGGGAGATATGTTGAATAATTTTAACAGTGATAAATCACTTTAATATTGATTCCCCTGAAAATCGAACCCAGGCACCGTAGTCATATACGCTAACTACTACAGTACTACATAATTTATCATTTTAATAAATACGTTTTATTTAAACCGTTTTTGCGTAATCAAATTATTTTCCGTGTGTAATGGGCTGGTTTTTTTTTTTTAACGAATCATATTCTACGACCATTTTTCGTATCTTGAAAGCGTCGTTTTTTAATAAAAATTTATATTTTTTTATCATGTACTCAAATATTAAATTTCACAATGTTTTTGTAAGCCTAAGTGGCTCATTGTTAAAAACAAGATCAAACTGTGGTAAAGTCAGTTCGAACCCATAAGCTCTGTTCAAAGCTTACGACACTAACCAAGGGACCGTAAACTGTCACATCACAGTGTGCCTTCTTAAGATTTTATTATAATTTATAGTGTTAATATACATTATCCTCAAAAGAAAAAAAAAATAGTATTAATAATATCAAATCCAGCCCCTTAACGACTTTGTCTACATATTGAAATAGTTTTTGTTAATAATTCCGATGGGGTGAGATGTGCTTTGAATGCATTTTGCGTCAAGCATCCTTAAATACATTTGGTGTAGAAACATGACTCATTTAGATTATCGTATTTTCTAATTTCCTGAAAATGAGAAATCAACGTGAGATTATTAATAGCATTAAATATCTATCAACCTGCAACTCGGTCCAAATCTAGTTCTGTGATGTCATTTTATATAAATCAACACATCTTCTCACATTCACATGATTTATTCGTTATTTAATACGGTATTCCGTATCGGATTGACTTTTAATATATTTACAATTTAAATGTGTAAAAATAAATACATGTGCAATTCATTGATATTCTCAAAATGAAAATTAGATATTTTAATTTAACTACATATGCAGGTTACATATCTATGGAATCATAATTTAAATTTTCATTTAAAAAAGCTTTACTGAAAGACGTGATACCTGTACTTTCGTTGCAGATCAGTCTATTCGCGAACGGTCATTATTCGCGAGCCGTTTTTAAAAACGAAAACATAACAACATTTTTACAAGAACATTAGAAATTTTAAATGCACCTTAAATATTTAATATATTTTGAAAGTATCCCTAATTATAAAAAGATCATAATAACTGCTCGTTACTATGGTCTTAACGACGTATCCCTATATTAGGGAATATACTCCTGTGTTATTCGCTTAAGCCATGCCAGCTCATGTGTCAGTAAGCAAAGCCACCCTGGGCTTTACGATGGCCCCAAAACCGACAAACTAAATGTTTGTCAACTACTGTGTAACGAATATTTTCGACTGTGGAAATACACATGTACACATATATATATATATATATATGTATATATATACAATTATATATATATATATATATATATATATATATATATATATATATATATATATATATATATATATTATATATATATATATATATATATATATATATATATATATATATATATACGTATTATACGTATATATACGTATTTCTCCTGAAAAATCAAGTTTTTTTATATATATAACGTTGTTGAAATGGAGTGAGCGATATGGCCAATATTAAGTGCAGTATTCTGTTGTCCCATATAACGTCTGATATGCGACGAAACAGTCAATTTGTTTTTCACGCAAGAACAATAATTTACACAAAAAAAATATGTATATGAGTTCCTGAAAGTATTTCAAATTTTGCGAAATCTTCTCTGTCGTCAATTAAAAGTTTGTCGCATTTTTTTTTGTCGATAAAGGTGAGTAATTCCAGAATTTACACTTTTTCTTTTCATCCAATACATCGAATTATTTGAGAAATTCTAGTTACAGTCTATCAAATAGACCGTAGAAAAGCTCTTCCATCGAACTTTCACATCTAACATTGCCCACCCGGTATGTTTTTCGTATTTCTAAAGTATTTCGGCCTTCCACATCCCCTTTCATGACCTATTTGGGATTTTATTAGCATTGTTGCTTCGTGTCATGTATCTGAGATAAGACGGCTTTCTGCTTTGAATATTTCGGGAGGTTTTTTTTTTTTTTTATAAACTGTTCCGAGGTCTGACGTACTATACAAGGTGTACATATAACACTTATACTTTTCGGTAAATACAGGTTGAAATATTGAATCATATTTACAGTCTCCGTTTCAAGAAAATTAATCAACGATTAATAAATCTTTATAACAAACTTTTGATATATTATAAAATTAAAGGATTATAAATAAAAATGTATGTCAATACTCCAACGAAATGATTACCTATTATGTATATGAATTAATTAACAATTGAGAAGTGTTAATGACGGTTTTTTAAAATACTTTTTAGTTGATGGTTCGTTACAACATTTTTATTACAGTTAATAAAAAAAAACTTTTTTCTGAATGTTAACATTGCCTTTGTTGTTTTTCTGCTTCAATTTCTCGATTTGAATTTCTACTTGATGTAACTTCAGATTAGTTCGCGCACAGGTAATAAAGATTTACTCCGTGAGTTTACTTACGAAATCTTAAATATAAAGTTGAATTACTTGTTGAACACCACTTTTGAGTTAATTAATGTAAACGCAACTAGTTTCGAGAAATAAAAATATCTTCATCAACAGGAGAAAAAAAGAACTCAAATACTTGACAATTTGTATTTCACTGCAAATGTAGTTTTCGAAACTGCTCGTGTTTTTATTAATAATTTGATTATTTATATTTTTATATTTAAATTATCGGATGATTCCTCAATCCTTATGATGAATCAAATAAAGATCATATTTAATAATAATAATATTAAAATGAGTAAATATTCTCATAAATGGTGATTCGTGAAATTTCTGTGGGAGGCGAAATGGTTGTTGGCAAAGTTCACAATTCGTCAGAGTGAGTTGGTTGCACCAGCCGATGCTGGATTCGTATATTCTTCAAAAATATTTATATCTAACGAATTGTCTAGTGTATATTCGAGATGTCTGAATGTTTATTTGGAATGATCTAGATTAATCTCGGCCCACTGAACATTTAAATTTAATTATCCGAATCACCTATTCATCGGTAGGTTTCCAGGATTAATTAAAATAGATTTAATAAATATTTTCTCTCTTTTCTATCATTGTGATAAATATCAAATATAAAATCTTTCAGATTAATATATATGAAAATCTTAATTCAAATGAATTTCAATAAAGTATCTTTGTTTTTCGTTTTATATTTACTAAAAAACGCTTGTATCACCTTTTAATTTTAAATTTGACTACCAGATTAAGACTAGACCAAAGCGAATTTAATGATTACCAAAAAATTAAAATAAATAAGTACCTACAAATTTCATTAATTAGTTTAACATTCAACAGACCTATGGAAAGTTTTTTAACTAAAGAGATTCATTACTGTACATCTTTTATTTTTTATTGCTTTGAACAAACATAGAAAACTTATTTATAAATGCTTCATAAAACCATAAACTCGACTCGATAAGATAATAGGTTATTTTTCAAATAATTGAAAACACGATTTTCCCAAATCGCCTTATGAAACGAGAATTTTAATTCTATTCCATTCTATGTTTCCTTATTTATTACAAACCACATTTCATTGAGGTATACTAAGGGATTTAACTTCATTGGTAATATGCCGCACTTCCATGTCTTACACGAGATAATAGGCCGCACATGCGTGGAGTAATATGCCTTCAGTAAAATAGTACATACTTGAACAATCAATATAGACTTATAGACTTAAAAATAAGTAAAGCAAAAACTAAGGCTCAAATAATAAATAACCAAATAAATTTAACTTCAAGTCCGCTTATGAAAATATTCTCACTGTGGTTCTTTTATCTTATGTATTTCTTTTTCAAATATAATTTTTTTTTAAATAGGAGACCGTGGAAATTTCACTTCTAGTAAGTAGTCGTAGTCTACACTTGACCTTGTGAAGGAATGATTATTCCAAAACCGGTAGTCATGAAGTAGTGTTCTAAGAGATATTATACAAAGTAAATGGTGAATGATAAGAAAAGATAAACGAAAAAATAACAAAGAACTTTTAATTTGAACAGAATGATTGAATACGAGTGCATGCGAATTTAAGTTAAATTTTATAAAATATGAATACGAAATTCGTATTATTAAAAGGATTTTGGAATATTAAAGATAATTTAATGATGAATAATATCTGGCTTGTATCAGATATCAATTTATATTTAACATACAAATTAGTTAAAGAGGTGTTAAAATATTACTTAATAGCTTAGTAAGTACATGTACATATTTAAATACTTACCATGGTAACGAGAAAACGATCGGTACATAGGTACTTTAGAAAATCATGGTAAAATAAATTCAAACCAAAAGCAAAATATTAAAATGGTTTTATAAAATCACGAATTGATTTTTTGTGAAAGAAATTTTTAACGAGTAAAGAAATTTTTAACCTAGTCCCATTTTGTGATATACATATCCTTTTAACTTATTTATGATATCAAATTGTCCTATGAACGCCAATGGCATTCTAATTGCAGTGTTATTATTCTTAAATTACCTAAATATGGTAAATATCCATGGGAATCTTTTTTTCAAATTCGGAGTACTTACTTATGATAAATATAATATAAATGCATATATATACGACTAAAACAAGTCATTATTAAATTAAAGTACAACATAAAATACATTACTTCCTCTAACATTTTCTCCGATAAGGCGGTGCCTGTCTCAACGTAATTGGGGTGTTTAATGTATTTTATTACAAATTTTAATTTTCTTTCATATGTCATATTTTCTCTACTTCTCACATTCATAAATAATGTTTTATTCCAAATTGAAAGATTGTTTTTTTCAATTTGTTGCCTATACGCAAATTTTAGGAACAATTTGTATTATAATTTTTTTGATGATTGTGTGTGATGTTATAAATACACATTATATTATACTATTTATTTAAGGCTTGATATGACAACCTGTATTTTTTAAGATCTTTTTTAATAACAATATTCTTAAATTATTATTAATGTATGTGCAAAACGAGCACGATGATTTATTTGCCAATGTTGAAATACGAGATATTGATAACTACTTTCCAAAAATAGTATGTATCGTTTAACATAGTTTGATATTAAATGAATTATAAAAAAAATTATCAACCATGAATGAAACCCCCTTTCATAATGGCATCGTCACTTTACACACTTATTCATTCTTGTGTTTAAAAAATAGTGATGAAACATAACATATCTTGGTTTTGCACTTTTAGAGGTTTGAAGCTATGATCTCGCGCCACCGCCGAGATGATTAAGTCACTCATAATATCTTGGATTAGTTTACTGTTTAAACCGTTATCAGAAAAATATTAAAATATTCTCCTTTACACTATATTCTAATAACCATATCATTTTACATACTTTTTGCAAATTCAGAAAAACAATTTTGTTGTTGTTGGTAATAGTTTAATCAATTATATAAATGCGGTAATAAAATACACGAACAGATTTTAAATACACCTCGTTAATTTAATTTTTCTCGTTTTATTGGGGTAATTCGGAATATCAAAAAGTTTTTTTTATTCGGTAAAGATAAACCATACATTCAAAAAACATCAGAAAAATGTACATTTGCTTATTTATATATTAAAATCAACATAACATTTAGTTTCCAGGGTTTTTCTTTCCAATCAAGTAAAAACCAAATATTTTTTTGAACAATAATTGATAAATTACTTTTTTCTTTTAAACATAATACTTAGCACATAATAACCAATCCTTTTTTTTAAATCGTAAGTATTTTATTGATCCTTGTCCCATAGTTTTCATTCTATGAGACATATATGTAGTATTGTCAGTGCATTAAAGTTATATGTTTTCGAGTTTGTATTGTAATTTCGATGTTACAATACTAAATTCTCATTTATCCCAGTACATTTATAATTTTCCTGATTAACACGAATTAGAGGTTTCAATAATTTCTACACCCTTTCTTTAACACACCGAATGAGCTCTTTATCTATACTAAAAAAATTACTATCGTAGTCTTTATAAATTTCATCTTATTTTTATTTCTTTCTTAAAATGATGCACTAGAAATCGCTTTTTTTCAAAAGAAAATATTAACGTTTTTTACAATATATATGCAAATATTACGATTTCATTATATTTTTGTAGGTTGATTATAGATAGGTATCAAATAGTGGGCGAATGGGTTTGAACCCAAAAACGCTTACTCAGATTTTGCGATACTAACGGAACTACAACCTGGCTTACTTTAACTGAAAACCGGTGGGCAAGTAATATGTGCTTAAATCTTATTATGCAATTGCTGGAAGCATAAATGCTTCCAGCAAATGCATAAAAGGATATGTTTATCACCTTGCTGTGAAATTTTTAACATAGTTTTGGTATAATGTATTTCCAAAATCACAGAGGACTAATATGATTACAATTACTGGTCCCGATTGTATAATATGTAGGTATAAACCGGTTGTTTTATCAACTCGTATATTTTGATGGAACCTCCATCGTTTATCAACATTACGATCCCCTTTGTATTATCTATTATTTAAGTTTTGGAGTTTCCTTTGGAACAGGAGAATAATTAAATAATAATAAACCTATTACCCTTCAACCTCATCTTCCTTTGTAGTTCGATGTAAATACTTGTAGTATGCATTTGCCACGCGTCAGTTATATTTTACATTATCATGTAAAAAAATACTTTTTAAGTATAAATGTTGATATTATAAAACCATTTTTTATTTGTAAAATACTTATACTTTTTTTATTTGTAGAATAAATAATGTGGTATTTTAAGTAATATCTTAATTTTTTGCGCTTCTGCACATTAAATATACAAACGTGGTAATATCAGGATTAATGAGTATCAGTCAAGAAATCAGTGAAAACATGCATTGATTTCCCTCTATATTAATAAGTTCTTTGTTTTTTTTTTATTATTAAATATTTTTTATCTTTGCAATCCTTTTTTTTACTCATTAAAAGTTGTACTATTATTCAAACCGTTATGAGGAGTATTATTATCTCTGCTAACCAGGTCTCGTTACGTCTCCTCAAAAATCAATACTCTACACATTTAGCCTGCAGCTCTTCGATGTAAGCTGTTTAGCAAATTCAAAGATATAGGTGCACAATTTAACACACATTAATTAGGTTCAACCTGTACTTTTACGCTAAAGGTTTAAATGAAAACATTATTTGCATGTTGAAATACTTCAGTTATTGTAATTAATGCGAGTATTTTTAATTTTGCACATTGTTTAATTTTCAGATTTGTCCGCTGTTATCATCGAATGAATTTTGAATAAAAAAAAAAACTTAAGGAAATTATGATTACAAATCAGTTAAGAATGTTTTGATTTGAAATAGCTGTTTACTAATTATTCATCAAATTAACTAACTTTTTGTAAGATAGAGATTATTATTACCAAATACTTGTATTTTTATTCCCTCTTTTCCCACCATTTGGGAATGTTAAAACTACTGAGAGAAAAAAATTGACTGGACAAAGTAAAATTAGAGTTACGAATGTACGTAAATTTGTAGTTCTGCCACTTTTGTGATAACTCTTTTGCTTTGCAATGGCGTTGTCACATCTGCATCTAAAAAAAAAACAGATTTACGTTTATATTAAATTTCTTACTGTAGAATCGAAGATATGTTTTGATTCACTCGTTGGCACAAAATTTTCAAATCTAAAATCCTACATGCATCATATTGCTGCGACTAACATTATACAAACATCGGTTATATACTAACATTTATACCACAGCATCTTATTTAAATAAATACATAAAAAAGCGAAAATCAACAGAAATACCCGTGATTATACATTTATGTAACCGGTAATTTAGTAAATTTTTCCATATTTACTGGTATACCGGTGTATTAACATCCGGTAATGCTACCCCTAAGTACCGAATGATACCCTAGTGCATATCTAATGCCAGCAAATACACCAAATATGAATTTTCTTATTACATGTCAGTTACTAGAAAAATTACATTCAAAGAGTTTAAATTCGAAAATAAAATCGATTGAAATCCATCGTGACTCTAACGGTTACAATCACAAATAAGATACTTATTTTATTTTTAATATTTTGATTGGCAATTATGATTGAATTTATAATGACGTATCATATTTAAGATCAGTTAAAATTAAAATTTATAGTTAAATAGCTTCCAGAATAATGCATTCTAAATTAAATGTTATTTTTCATTTCATGGCAGACAGTTACCTGTAAATACATTTTACGGCACGTAAACATGTAACCTACAGTAAATATCAGTATATTTTTATTCCATTTTCAAAATCTAGAGGTACTGATATATGTAACGTTCATACGGTATTTTCTTACACTTAATTGAAAGTTTATCAAAGAGAATATTAGATTGTATTTATTCAAGAATTCCCCGAACGGGAAAGTCGTAAATATTCGTGCATCATCGCAGTTTTCCGGCAGATTGGTAGAGGTAGCTCCGTGCGCGGGGGCCAACGTCACGCCAGTCTGTACCCAACGGCCACCACGCGCTGCCGGATCGCTTTTCACACAAATTTCACAATTCACATTTCACAAGCTACGCATTCAACCCGAACATAGTCGTGAATCGTTGCCCGTCCCGCCAAAAGTAAGGCAAACTTCATGTTGTTTCATTTTTGAAATTTTTGAAGTAGGTGGAAAAGTGTTTTCTTCTCTCTTTTACGATTGGTATATTTTAAAGTAGATGTCAACTTCGTCGTTTTTTTTAAGTGTTACCGATATAGATGGCTAAGTCAGTGACTATGGACGATCTCGTCTGAAGCGAACGCATTTCGCTTGTCCGAGTAATTTCACGCGAAATCGTTCGTAACCGAATATCAGTGAAGAACGTAGGTAGTGTAGTAGTATACGCGTGTGCAAGTTCATTGGTATTCAGCTGGTTGAATCCATTTACACCGGATTAAACATCTAAGAAACACATTTAAAAACCCATCAGAGTGTTCTTAAATATGTACGCTTAAATAAAGTTTTTAAAACGTAACAGAGTGTTAAGGAAAATTCAAATATTTAATTTTTAATTGTAAAAAATAGGAAAATGAAGAAAATAATACATTTATTTTATTTAATATTTTTTTAATGTAATTCAGGAACGGTTATGTTGTTTGATTCAGTCTTATAGGTGACACCAGATTAGTTTTAATAGGTAAATACTATAAAAGAAATGAAATGAATTACGAAGTTTACCCTAAGTCCTGTACATACGTGTTGAGTATGTGGCAGCTATACATATTAATAATTGAACATGCGGAACCACACGCTACGTGTTTGTCTACATAAATATGCAAGTTTCACATTTCCCTAATTTTCACCTATTTATTACTGAGAATGTTTTATCAATACTCGTGGATCACACAATTTGCTAAATTGACTTATTTGGTAGTATAATGACTTATTTATTATTCCAATTGTTTATTATTCGAGTGGTCGTAACTTTGGTTGGAAAATAAATATTTGTATGTATTAAGTAAAACGGTTTAACAGCAAAAGTAACTTTTTAATAAAATATTTACCTTTGTGTAGATAAAAGGAAGGAACGTAGAAATTAAGTACTCATGTAATATTTATATTCACATTTTTAATTTCGCTAAATTCCGATTAAGTATATGCAAAAGTATTTTTCCTCCTTTTTTAAGTCACATTGCAAACAGGAATAAAATTAGATTTGAACATTGTTTTTGAAAATTGTTTTTGAAAATGCCTTGTTGGATTTAAATACAAATACATAAATCCAGTCCGGGTTTAGGAGATATAAAACTAAATCTTCTAAATGATACTCGCGCGGTGAAAACATCTATGTTTAGTTTGTTTGATCATAAAATATACAATTTATATCGCGAATAAGTTTTCAACATTCGGAAGGCAACTCTCACTTAATTATGTTCTTATTTGCAAACTTAGCAAGAACATATTTGTCGTTCAGGAATATTAATTTTTCGCGCTAAACTCACTGCCTGGATTATTATTTGTCAAAAGTTTAGGGTTGTAAATGAATGTACAGCTCCAGTGCCGCCGGCGCGCGCCGCCCGCTGCCGAAACGAGTAATTTGCGGGAAACGGTTTCCAGAAATACCGCTGACTGTTGGTCGTGTGTCTCTGTTTTCCATGGCACCAAGTTTCTCTGCCAGGAGCGGCATTCCGTTCTATTATTGTACGCTATGCGGGGAGAACAATATGCATGCAACTCAGTCTAAACTTATTTCCTCAAACGCCATTACCTTTTACTTCACTCGGCGCAGCTGCGGTCATCGCGATCCCTAAATATCCCGCTTTTCTTGTACTCGGGAGATCGAGCGCACCGATGATAATTTATCATTATTTATAACCGCGATAACTGGATGTTTTATGACGACAGGCTATTCGCGTAAACATAAATTAGTTTAATAATGATAAGCGTAACCGTTGAAGCGTCCGCAAACTTTGTGAGCTAGAGTGCCGTATAGAAATTAATATTAAGATAACTTTTCCACTTCCGTAGAAATGAGCTGCCAAGTAAATAGTGTTAAGTTTGATGCCCGGATACTCTTATGTATGGTAAATTGACAAGACAAGAAGAAGTAAAAAAAATACCCTAACAGTTGACCTCAATAAGTATCGTATTAAAGTCATCGGTTTCCTTCATCGAGTTATAAAATGGATAATCTCAATTAAGAAAATTATAACAAACTCAAGGTGAACTTGTGTAATTAAAGACTATATCTATTAAAATGTTCGATAAATTTCCTTATCATACGAAACGTAATGCAAGCGCTGGCCGTTCAATTATAATAACTTAAATTTACACTTAACTTATTTTACGTACATAAATATAATATGTATTAAATATAATGTATATTTTTACTATTCAATTCGCTACCCTGAAAGTGAATTGACAACTGAAGCGTTAACTTAAACATATTTTTTTTAAAACTGTTTTGAATCATTATTTTGTATAATCATTATCTTTAATGAAAACACAATGCACAGTGCCCTGTGCTTTATCGAAGAATTGGAAAATACGAATATGTCATTTTCAAAACAGTATCTATTTTAATCAGTTTTTAAAGCACTAACTTATTTTTTTGTTGAACGTAAGTCTCGAGAAGAATATTGATATCTTAATAAAGATGAAGAAGAATATGGAAGTCAGGACTAACGACTTATCATAATTTCCAATTTGTTTTTGTTTTGAGCTAGTGAAAATTTTAAAATGACGATTTCCAACATATTTAGTCCTTTAAATCAAAATAATTTTATTATTTCTTTCAATAACTGTTTAAAAATTAACTTTAAAAATCGTTTAATATCGATGGCAGAGAGTGCAAAGTCTCTAGAACTTGCCAAAATGAAGGTAAAGAAAAAACATTTTAAGCAAAAACAGGCTTTTCAGTACGCCTGAGGGCAAGAATCTCTTTACTTCATTATGCTTTATATACAAAGGAAATTATAAACGAAGGCACGTACCCACCTACTTATAAACAATATTCCCGTTAATGAGAAATTAGTTTTTAAGCAAAAGTGATAATACTTTAAATAAACCTAATAATTATATTAATATATTAATTGTATTATTCATACATATAGTATTATCTCCAATTAGGAGATAATTCAGATTTATGAATTTGGACAAACTTAAAATATTGTAAATAAATTTACTGGTCAAATAATAAGCTGAAATAAAAAATAAAAAAACAAATTATGTTGTCTAGCGTTTCTGCTGTATGTGAATATAATACAGGATTCGGATCTCACACACAAATGAAACAGTCTCTGCTTAATAAAACGCTTTCTCATTCCACCATAGATGTCTCTCGCAAACTGTGTTTCGAGTTTGATCAATTTATATAGGATTTTCGAGAATTTGAGTAGTATGGTTTTGTCAATCATGGGTAGAAATAGTGAATGTTATACGTGTGTAAAGTATCGGTCGTTATCCCTGTAAATGCCCAGACATTTATATTTTTCTTTATCTTTGTTGAGATGTCTAAAATAATATTGTTTATACTTAAATTCACTGGATATTCTCGTTGGTTTATTTATGAATAAATTTTCTCTGCCTTTTAACTGATTACTCGGGTCAAGAAATTGTCTCGTTTATTTTTCATTCCTTAAAACTTTCGCAAAATGTTTTGCGGTCAGATGGAAATTTGTCTCTCATTAATATTTGAGCAAAAACGATTATTCAAGCTCTTACAAATTTTGTTTGAAAATCTACCAACTCTAACTCTACTCGAAGAAGACACTGTTGCGTTATCTTGATCGTTATTTATACAAAGCCAAGCGATGAGTCATCATTTTATATAATTTTAGTGTAAGTCTAGCTTAACATCGAATATACATAGTCTATTTTATAAATTTAGTCTAGTTCAAAGGTGTCAAACTCAAAAGGCACCAATGCCCGCATAAGGTATTTTGGGTACGCCGGCGGGCCACATAAAAAAACTCAAAAATCTTATTTTTATCTTTATCTAACTTTAAGTGAAAAATTTTTTTTTCAAAGATAGTCACATTAGGTACCGTAGAACGGGGCTACTTGAACTTTGATGTTTTACTGAGCCCAGTACAAAAAAAATCTGTATTTGGTCTACAATAATGAACGTATCGCGACAATAAGTGTCACCTGTCAGGGAAACAATGAATCATGTCAATACGTTCATTATTATATACCAAATACAGATCTTAATAATAAAAATTGTATTGGGCTCACGTAACACATCAAAGTTCAAGTAGCCCCGTTCTACGGTACACTAGAATCAACTTAATGATTTTGTAAAGTATCATATGTTCACGTACAAAAAAAATATTTAAATTTAAAACGTTTAAATTTTATTTGGAGTGAAAGCTAGGGCCTTATTAATGGTAGACAAATCTGTTAACAATAATATTGAGATACAATTTAACATTCTAATAGTTATGTAATGTAAATTTAAAAGTAACCGCAAACTATGGTATTTATTCTACTACAATCTACTTGCATATTTTTATTTTTGTTTTCATTACGCGATAATATTTTTTGGACATGTAGAACGAATGAAGAATTAACGGTTAAACAAATTCATACGAGAAAAACTTGGCATGATCAAGTATGACAAATACTTGAATCGGCGGTTATGTATGAGAAGATGCATAAATGTGGAAGAAGTGAAAAAAGCTTACAAAGACAGAATGGTGTGGCGTGGCGTTCTATTTTCTCTGCCCATCCCTGTAGGGATGATGCACCCCTAGCGGCGTGATGGTTAGTTAGTTAGATACATTTTTTATTATAATGTATTTTAATCTTGTTTTAAAGTAATCCAATTAACTAATGACTTGTTTGTAACGCAAAGAGTCATTAGCACGATTGGTGGCCGTAGTGCTGGGTCCATTATTGGGCTAATGTAATGTTTTCGTGTAAATCACTGCTTCCCAAAGATTATCGGACCGTACATTGCACCCCCCGAGCGTGATCTGTTAACAGTGAGCTGATCTGTCAGGGTAGAACAACAATCAAATTATTATTGTATTAATTCATTTTTCTACAAAGTAACTATAATAACTCGTTACAAGAATAGCAATTCAGCAAAGTAGTAACTTATTGCAAAGAAAATGATATTTTAATCGCGAAAATGATTTGTCATTGGATATTGCCCTCTTCAGATGGCTCTTTTTTATATCCGGTAAGGTATTATTATACATAAATTTAAGAGGTTGTATTATGGGTGTATTAAATATGTTCATATATTTTCATGAACGTCGTAAATAGAGCAGTGATGAAATATTTAGATATTTTTGATTACACTCAACAATGCATCTTTTATAATCAATCATCACTATTTTCACGGTCTGTCTTTTTCATTATTTTCCTGATTTTCTTGTTTTGATGACTTAAGAAATTCAATTAAATATAATATTTACCTCAACATTAAAACGCGCTTTATTATCAATCTACAAAAACCCTTTTATCTGAAAAAAAATATATAATATATATATATATATATATATATATATATATATATATAATATATATATATATATATATATATATATATATATATATATATATAATATATATATATATATATATATATATATATATATATATATATATATATATATATATATATATATATAAATATATATATATATATACATATATATATATATATATATATATATATATATATATATATATATATATATATAATATATATATATATATATATATATATATATATATATATATATATATATATATATATATATATATATATATATATATATATATATATATATATATATATATATATATATATGTATATATATATATATATATATATATATATATATATATATATATATATATATATATATATATATATATATATATATATATATATATATATATATATATATATATATATATATATATATATATATATATATATATATATATATATATATATTTATTTATTTTTTTTTTTTTTTCGTTAGTTGCGCTTAAATTGTGTTGACTCTAGCAAATAGCTATTCACAACGTAAGCGCTTTGAAATATATGACATTTTTAAACGAAAAAATGAGGTTAATCTATTTCAATTGAATTTACTTGATTGGGATTTCGACAAATTTAAATATATATATATATATATATATATATATATATATATATATATATATATATATATATATATATATATATATATATAAATGTATGTGTGTGTGTCGCGACACTTACCACGGGACCATAAATCAACATTATATATTATGTTAATTTTAAAATGACGATCAAATACAATAGGTTTTTCCTTCTTATATTTCCATAAATGTTTAATAACTTTGGTGTAATCCTATTCACAAATTAATTATTTAATTCATCGGTTTTAAATTGGTTCATTGTACCAATCGTCAGAGCATCGAAAGATTCTGAATGTCATTAAATGTTTAGTTTAATCATGTGTATTGAAAATAATTAAATAAATATTGATAAGACTTGCCGAAATATAAAGAAACTTCTTATCAACATCAATTAAAAATATTTCTTAAACAAACATTGTTACGTCACACGCCGAGAAATTCGTGCGCACCATCTGTTTAAATCTACGTTTAATATGAGTGTTCTTTCCAGCACATATTTATGATTTTTCTTCGAAACATCATTTTATTTTTACGATCGCACCTTATATTGTATCAGTACCTACAAATAAAATCTGAAATCCTAAAATATTTATTCTCGCTTTTTGCCATCAAATACATCACATATTCAGTATATCCTACGATTTACTGAAATAAATCATTTTTATTTGTTTTATGTAATGTCAATAATTGAATATATTCTTTCATTTTTAGCTTATTCTGAACTCGTGTTTTAATTTTAGGTTGATTATACATACGTGTAATATTTGCGTGTTTATATGATGTTAACCCATCATTAATCATTAAATTTCCTTCTGAATGTTACCTTATTTATTAATGAATACAAGTCGTTATCACGTTAAATGTAATCTGTTTGATTCGGGTTTGTGGTTTAAATTGCGGTTAGTAACTTATCGTATATATCTACATATACTTATCGTATCGTCATATACTTACCAATTATAATAAATCGCTTAGATTATTAATTAATTTATTGATATTAACTAATGAAGTCCGTTACAATGTTCAAAGGTTTATTATTTATACTTTAGGTTAATTAACTCAAGAGATCATTTATGAATATACTACACAGAGCCGGCTGTATAAACGTTCGGACCCATATTATGCCGTTTTTCAATGCTTTTCCTTGAAAAAAAATGTTATTTTACTTCAGCCTTTGTGCTCCAATTTTATTTCTACATAAAATTTGAGTTGCAATGTTTTATTAAGCAATACTTTTGTTTATTCAGCAACCGATATGTTTTGAAATTGAACAAATTAATACAATTATACTTTTATAAATAAGTACCTTTCTAAATAAATTTTATATTAAAAGTACTCGTGAAGTAAAGCATTAATCACACAAGCTAGCGAGTATCAGAAGTACCCTAGCCATTACCACTACTATCCTTTTCCAGCCTACTATTCCTCCTCTATTTTTTTCCATTTAGCTGCAATTTTTTATACCCACTTTTTTATATAATTATCTGTTTGCAATCAAATAAATTCCATTTATTTACCCAAAAGTTTGGTAACAGGATTGATGGCATCGCTTATATGAAATAGAAGATTTAATAATAGTTCGTTTTTTACACTCTTTGGGTGCGAATACTGCTCAAAAAAGACAATGTTAATATTTTGAGTGGTCCTAGATTTTTGTAGTTCCCGAAATCTATCTGCTCTAAATGGTTTTTAATTTTATTTCCAATCTTTATTAAATAAAATAAGCTAAACGCCTGATACTTTTTACTGTATTTTAAATCAGTTTGAAGTAAGATTTTATTTGATTTGAAAAATATTCAATAAAATCTCCTATTTATAAAAATATAAATATACATACACGGAGTCCTGGCCTATATGGAGCCGGGCTCACGACTAGAGTAATGAAAATATGGCTCAAAACTTCTCCCCGTACGTAAGATGTAAAACTAATTTTGTGTAATATTCATGGATAAATTATATACTTGATTACATTGACATAGTATGATATAAATGTTTATTGCACTAAACATACAATACCCTTTGGGCAAACAAGTCAGGAACTCACCTCAACTCAATTCCCTCTTTCCCTTTTCAGTTAAAGTTTCAATATTTAAATTCACATTTCAGCTTATATGAGGAAAGTTAAATATGGATACGTCCATTTGACTCATTTTTATGAAATTTTTGTGAAATTTTTGCTGTGAAGTGTGATGAAATAATATAGGGGTTCAGGTGAGATTTTGTGGATTAGAGTTTTTTTCTAAACGCATATTTTTACGGTCCCAGCTGACAATGAAACTCATATTTTTTGTACGACATTGTAAGTATTATCACCTACCGACAATGCGGCCGCCATTATTTTAAACTTAAACATCATTAATAAATCACGATTTTACCGATAACGAACAATACATAACTATTATGTACCTAAGTGTAAGAATAAACAAGTTACTACATAAGGTTTTGTTAAACGTGGCATATAATTTAGAAAATATTTATATAATGTTGTTAAATATTTCGGCTTTAAAGCCAATTTGATAAAATATTAAGCATTTGACTAATGTTTATAATGAACAATATTAGATCAATACTCATTAACGTTTACAAAATAGTATTTAACAAGTACTTATCAGGATACGCAGTAGGTAATCCAATTTATTCATTTCTCTTATATAAGCACCACGGATGACTTCATTTGTGCAAGTATAAAAACAACTGAATATTACGTGTTTTGTCGTTAAAAGAGAACGTTAAATTCTTTTTCTGAGTAAAAAATCCCCTTAATACATACCGAGTAGACTCCCAGACAGTAGTAGGCCAAAGACACTAGACCAGCGGACACTTTGTTGGAGTAGCATTGGCTGGACCAAGTCACAAATGGAATAAAGTTGAGATGGGTTGCTAGGATACCGTCGAATTCCAATACTTGGATGCTTGATATCAAATCTTATCTAGAGAGACTGTGATATATTCACATGAATTAATAAGGTGTTGGTTTAAGTTTAAACTTTTTCGCTAATATAACATATTAAAAACACACGTTTATTTATATGTATATATATATATATATATATATATATATATATATATATATATATATATATATATATATAAATATATACATATATATATATATATATATATATATATATATATATATATATATATATATATATATATATATATATTATATATATATATATATATATAAATATATATATATATATATATATATATATAATATATATTTATATATATATATATATATATATATATATATATATATATATATATATATATATATATATATATATATATATATATATATATAAATATATATATATATATATATATATATATATATATATATATATATATATATATATATATATATATATATATATATATATATATATATATATATATGTTTATAAAGAAGAACTTTTTGTTATTAAATATGAATTCAGTCTCTTGAAGTGGTTGGCGATATGGTTAGAAGTGTGGGTACCAGATTTACCCTTTTACCCTAAAATTACAGCTCTTGCTTGGGGCTCTTTTGCAGAAACATTTCATAAAAAAGAAAACATTTCTATATCGCGGTCCAATCTTAAACATTTTATTATTCAATTGACAGTTATTATTATTGAACATGATAAAAATTGTACATTCAAATGACCTTTGTACAGGGAAAAAATTGTACCTCGCACATATAAATATGTGTGTTTGTATTGTATTTTGTTAAAACTAGTACATTGATTTTTTAACAGCGGGTCTGATTAATATTGTTAAACTTAATTTTTGCCTTACATTTTGTTATTTACAATAAATAAAATGTACTGCATATCATTATTTTACATTTTCATTTTATTACTTATAAAAAACACACTCACAATGATCAAAGATTATAATAGATAGTATATAAATTTATTTATTTTCTTCAAAATTCCTATCGTTTAAATTTATTTAAATTCATGTATGTGGCTAAGTAATAAATATTTATGAAGAATTGTATTTTACTAAATTCACACTTTTATCACATTGCAAATGTAAGGTAGCGAATTTGTTATTTACGTAGTTAAAATTAATCATTAATTCCACCGAGAGAACGAGAGGGTTAATATTCCTTTGTCCTTTTGCATGAAAATTAGGTACTTGTTCCTCAAGGATATCTTGCCGAGACAAGAGTATAAAAAGAACGAAAAAACTTTTATTATTTCAAGACGTTTAATTTAAATAAATTTAACTTTACTTGAATAAATAAAATAAGTCAACGTTACTTTTATTCTTAGAACACTAATTGAATCCTAAAGAAAGTCAATATTCAGTTTGAATATTTTTAAAGAAAAATCATAAAAACAACTTCATGATTTTCTCTGTTTCAATATTTTTAGGTACTCATGTATAAATTTATTATATTGAAATAAAAATAAGTCTATGTGTTAATTTTAAATCAAACACAGATTTTTTGAGTCTACTAAGTTGATTTAAAATTAATACATAAATTAAAATAGAGTTCTACAAATTAAACGCCAAATCAATAAATAAAAATAAGTCATCCAAATCGTATTTGAAAAATAAAAATATGAAATCGTAAGTTATTTGAGTTATATTAAAAACCGTGTCTACAAATCCACTCACGAACTGCTTTCTGGTGGGTAAATGTTTTATTTCATGATTGAATGGCTTACGTTAATTTACCCAGCTATATGTTGCTAGATCTGGCACTGAGGGTTAATTTATTTATACGAAAAAGAATATCAGTTAAGGCGAAAGGATTAATGTAATATTTTCTTCGAATATATTTTCTGCAGATCTGAAATATTGGTTTATACGAGAAAATTATTAAATGGCTGGGTATATAAAATTTCCGTTTAACGTTTTGAATGGGATTTTCAAATTAATCACCAGGGATAGAATTTTTCGAAGTAGGGACTTTCATCAAATGATTTTTGAATGGAGTTGTTTTTATACATTAGATTTTTGATTTTGTTTTAAAAACAAAAAATTAATAAATTATTAAACCAAATATTTAAAAATAAATACGCGGTATTTGAAGCAGGTTTTTATTCCGTAGTAGTACGAATAATTGTGGTGTAAGTTTGGTGGTTTGATTCCCCACTCTTTTACAACTTGATTCCGCTTAAGCAAACATAATCAGATAATTAACTAAAGAGCCGTAATACATATAATAAATATATATATGAAATGAATATGTACATTTGAATATATCTATGTATTATGAAAAATAAATAAAATAAAAATTACAATTTCATAAAAAATACGGAATGTGAGGGCGACTCTATTTCTGGTTATTTTTTTTTAAATATTAAACCTTTAAAAATATTTAAATCTGTTATTTAATTTACCTATGTATAGTGTACTCATTTTAACTCGTTGATTTTTGATGATTTAGGAGATTTCCTGAGGCGAATGATTTGTGTAAAATCGGTTAATACCTGCTCATAAATAATGAACGCATGACAGATCACCGACTAAATTATTACATATTACTACGGTAATTTATTCAGAATTTTCTACGACTGAAGTAAGCGTACTTATCTTAAATGACTACCTTCCGATATTTTAATGTATAGTTTTTTTTTGCATATTATTTTACAATTGAAATCTTTATTCAAACCGTCATGAAACCGTTGAATGCTGTTGGTGAGATATATTGAGGAATTCTCATAAGAAGGGTAAAAGCATAACAAAAGACTAAGTGTGGGAAGTTCAGAGTGAATTTACGAATCGGAAAGGGTGTGTCGATGAATTTTTTGCTTTATGCAGTGATGAAAACGTTGTGTTGATGTTCAAGTGGTAATATAAGGAAATATTGCAAGGTTGAGGCAAGAATTATCGATAAAGTTAAAAAAAGGTGAGTTGAGATGGTTAAGGCATCTGAATCAAATGAGTGAAGAAAGAATAGTAAAATAAATTAACTACACAAATGTGGTTGGTAATAGAAATAGAGGCAGACTGAAGAAAACATGGCATGATCAAATATTTCAAATACATGAAAACGGTCAGGAACATAATCTTTATGAGATGTATTAATATTAAATTTCAGTCGGTTTCGTTTTCAGTGATAAATAAATATTGTATGCCATTGTATTAAATCATGATCTCGGTGTAGGTTTACTGTCAACAATTAAATACTTAATTATACGCGCAAATAAATCAAACGAATTTCTCAACTCGCATAGCTATCTACCCAGATAATGGTGTCACTTATAAAACAATGATATCTTACAGTACGCAATTCGTAGCAGGTTTAAATTTCAACAAAACACGAACACACACAACCCATCTACATATATACACATTCAAACATTTCCACCGCCTACTTCATCAAAAAGTGTAATTAACGCTCCTTGTTTATATTTGTATGTAATATTTTGCTAATTTTACACTTTCTAGATAATAAACCGAGTATATTTCAAAAGATCTTAAATAAAATCAGAAGGAAAATGTCTGACAAAATCTCTTCTTCTACGGACTTGGTCCAGAGGACGATGGATACGGTGATGCAAACACAAACGGAACAGAAGAGAGTCTGTATCGAAGCTCGACAAGAGTTCAAGCAGACGTTTCAGAGTAGTTACGAAGAAGAATGGGAAGAAGAAACTCACATAGACCAGTTCGGTAACGAGTCGACCGTCCGAAAGGAACAGTCCAGCGAGTCGCAAGAGTCCAGCAAGAGCGCTAAAGTTCAGGTCAAAGCATCCGGACTCAATGAAGAGCAGGTGCAAGCTCTGACTCAGGCGTCTAACGAGCTCGGCCAGACCCTCGCTCTGCAGGACAAGTCGGAGTGACACTCTAGCTTTCTATTACTCAAGACGTTTAGACAGTAAATTTCCTTTTTCATTTGTCGTTACGTGTTCACTCCCAGTTGCATGTTTCCTCCGAGTACGTAAATACACTTAACTTTTTATATTCGAGTCCATGTGAAATAACAATACAATAACAAGTGATATTTTGAAAATTCTAACAGTAACATATGTATCATAGAATTCCGATCACTGTTTCACCTCTTCGAGTCTACATATACATATTTCAAATATAACTGCGACAATCGAAGGGTTACATATTTTTCAAGATCATTTATTTAAAATATAACATCACTTATTATTAAATACTATTAGAAACTATTTAACAAACGATTACACTTAAACACAAAACCACGACACTAACATTTATCTTTAATATTGTATATATAAATACGTTCATATAAAAATTCCACTACTCCAACAACTTGATTCGATGGCTTTTGTATATATGTATGTATATAAACTGTATAATGAATGTGTTTTCTTTTTTCTTTTTCCTATTCACAATTTACTTTCCTAGCGCTCTGTTTAACGCTTTTAACATTAAATATTGAGTAGTTTTCTTACCATCGGTAGTTTATAAAAATCGATAATATTAAAATAACAACTAAAAAGTGATGTGATATCGCCGTGAAAAATATTGTGCACTCGCAATAACGTCTTGGCTTTCAGTGTGTTCCAACGTGTATATCTGCAATGTGAATCTAAAATTGTGTTTTTTATATTTCAGGAAGATACGATTACTAAAAATCATCAATCTAAGCAATAAATAATAAACGAATTAAACCATTTAAAGTGATATTGAGTATTTAAAATATTAAAAAAGTTGCTAGTTTCTTTAGGTATTTTCAAAATCAGAGAAAAACAAACAAAATTAAATTGTAAAAATGGAGGAAGAAGACGATTCTCAAGTTTTGGAAGGACAGGTTACTTCACATAGCGTAATAAAACAGCGCTCTACGAAAGTACAAGCTCATGTTACTTCCTTTTCAAGTAGCACATCTCAAAAAAGCTCAACAAGTTTTTCTTCCATGAAGCGATCTCTCCAATCTCTAATAAACGAAGGAAACGAAACACGAGGAGCTATCGAAAACGATTTGCTCAAATCACGGATGAGTTTTTCAACGCAGACCAGCCAAGCTTCCCAAAAGTCGAGCTTATTAGAAAATGTTTCCAGAGAATTATCGACGTCAATATCTAGATTAACTACTCAAAATGACGATGAGACATCAAAAGTCATTCCAAAATGTCAAATTATAACTCATCAAGCTTCAAACGAATCGGAAGAATCCGCTGAAACTATTTCCGAAACCGATATAAATGGCAAAAAAATAACTCAAGTACTTTACGAAGGTTCAGTAGGAGGTCAAAAGCAGTCGGCGTTTCTTAAAGAATCTGACGGACGAATTTCTTCGTCTAGATTTTCGGATAATAGATTTTCAGCTAAATTAGGATTATTTTCAAGAAGTGGTACCTCTAGTTCGAGTCAAGAAGAATATGAACCTGAAATAAAATTATTCGGTCAGAAAACGGGTTCTTCTACAGCTCAGTATCTCACGGCCGATCGGGTGGAAACTGCCAAATCTATGGAAAGTCTCAGAGTAGCGAAAGAAAGTTCCTCCAATCAATTAAGCGTTAATTCTGAAAAAACATTACATTCTCACAGAGGATCATTTTTGACATCGAGTGAAAGAGATGTTCGTAAAATATTGACAACTCACACTGAAAATAGAAGTTTCGAAAGCTATGATCGCGATATGAGATTGAAAAGAAGAGCTTTATCGGGTGAAGAGATGGGTGGCTCTCTGAATGTTGAAGAAGGTCAAATAACAGCTGAAAGAAGAAGAGGATTGTTCGCTGGTTTGGAGAGAAGATTGACTCCTCAGCATTTGAGTCTTCCTCCGACTGGCGGGCCATTCTTTGGAATGGGAACTTCTCAAGACAGCTCAAGAAAACTTATGATTCTCAGTCCGCATAGTCCGCACACGACTCCTGATCTGCTTAATTTCTCCCAGCCTTCTATGAGTATTAAAGGCAGAAAAAAGAAAGGAATAGTGCTTCCAAAACTGATTCTTCCTAGGAGTGACTCTGAAGCATCAGAAGTCTTCTTCGATCATCGATTTTTAGAGTGAGTACATTTTTTATGACTACACAACTAACAAACATTGTTTATTATTTTTAGATTTTCGCGAGAGATTTTTTTTTCATTATTTTTAAGTCGATGTAAATATTTTGTTGTATTCCAATACTTGTTTGATAATTGTTATTTATTTTGCTTCAATACGCACATTTTTTTATAAAATAAAAATAAAGGTTATTGTTTAATTTTTAAAATACACGTTCAACATAAAATTTCAATACTTAGGATGATCATTTCCATTTGAATGAGCTGAATCTATTATTTTACGTTCCCTATAGCGATATTTATTGAAACGTAGTATCATGCACATTTTCTAGCCAAGGTACACAATCTAACATATTAACATATGTATTGTACAATTGTGTGTGCTTCAATCATACGAGCTTGTGTACTTCTAAAAATAAATAAGTAATTAAAACAAGCAATAACGACCATTTTTTATACTTATTATTCTTTTTTTTATTATTCTTTTGATTGGCCAAAAAAAATCCTCTTACTATTTATCTTTTCAATTCGAGCTTAATAAATTCAAAGATGTAGTTAATGCGGTGAATAGAGCAGGTTCGAAAAAGAGAAAAGTTAAAATCTAAAGGTTTTTTTCCTTTATATATCATGTTTTTAATAGTTTAAGTAGTACAGTTTAAAATAATATAGAGGTATGTGATTCAGGAAAAAGAATTAATTTTTCAGCACTTACCGCAGAGTAATAATATTATTTAATATCAAATAATATAATACTATAATATAAATCATCTACATATTATATACCTTATCTGCATCATATTATTTAATATTTCCAATTTATAAAAAAATAATAGCTTTCGAAACCAAACTTTCAAGTTGTGATTTTTTTTAATAAATATATTTAATGGACTTGACAAAAAAATCTCTTTATAATTTTTAACGATATCCATTTACAAATAATTACACGTAAAGTTTATGTACCTTATTTTGATTTCTCTACGGTAAAGTTTTCCATCGTAAAGTTGACTCCGTAAAACGAAAACCAGGGTTTAGTTAAGAGAACTCATTATTTAATTACGCATGTTCGAAATTACTTACTTTAAAGTCCATGTGAAACTATTACTCGGCATCTTAAACTCCTTGGAGGCAAGTAAATCGTCATCATATAGAATATAGACTTAATAAATGTCTACGTTCTCGTATATTAAAGGATGTTTGTTTCGACAACTCCCAAAATGAATTAGAGGAACATTCACATATGTTTTAATAAACTATGAACGAAATATACTTCGGGAAATATTTTTGTCCATATTATTTACAAAACTCACTCAAATCCATCAATATTGTTTTCACTAAACATTTTTTAGTAAAGTGGCCTGTGAAATATTCACAAAAAAACTTATAAAGTTAGATAGATGCTGTTGAAAATTAATATATATTTTTGAGTTACTAAAAGATGATTTTTTAGCACTTAATTTTGATGTCAAAATTTTTTTTTTTGATTCTGAAACTTAATTGTGATAGCTTCTGATACCCTTGTTTAAATATGTTTCTGAACATATTATATTAAAACGCATTATGTAATTTATAGGTAATTTGAGTTATTTTTGTCAGAAATAGTTTACATACATTTTACTGTTTTAGTCAGTAGAACTACTGTTTAAGTCGAGTACGCGCGTTCTTTTATATACCTGTGACTGGTGTTTTTACTTGTGACACTTAAAACATTTTTTTGGTAGCAATTGCATCTCCATCTGTTGAGCGTAATAGCTAGGCATGCAATAATAAATATTGCCAATATCGCTCACTCCTTTCAAGAACGTCATAAATCAAAAAACTTGATTTTTCAGAAGAACGTTTTTAAAGTTTAAAAATATAATGCATTGTATTAAAAATAAATATCAAGCTACTTATTGAACTTTTTACTGTGCAACAGATCATTTTAGGTAAAACCTGAAGGTTTTTTCTCCATTTGAAAAATATTTAGTTTATTTCAAAAAATAATTTTAAAATACCTTTTCTTCAAAATGCAAAAACAACACTTTCTGCCCTGTGGCGGGTAAATATTAAGATAAAAATATGCCTCTTTTGCTGGGATATAGTACATTTTTTGGGCATTCCGAAAACATGCACAACTGAAAATTGACGATTTTTGATTTATGACGTTCTTGAAAGGAGTGAGCGATATATCGGACAGCATGGCTGGTGTTACTTAACAAAACCAAATCAGATTGAGCCACAGCAACAAGGGGCTGGGAATAGATTATTTATAATATACATAGTAATATTTCACCTGCAACATAAAATTTATTTTAAAAATGTTCGAATGTTAGCGAAAAACAAATTCTGTTAAATATTTAATTACCATTTTGCTATAAAAAAGTAACCCGCAAAGCCTCTACTTTACGAGGTTTGTTTGCAGTTAGGATAGTAAGGATAATAAAGGATAATGTGAAAAATACATCATTAACACCCAGATCAATTGAAAATAAATATTTCTTGAATTTATTTTGCAATAAATGGGAATCAAACCCGCGTCGGCAGTTTTGCAGTCGAGCGTCTCCCCAACTACGCTATGGCGTCTGTCATAAATATATAATGTTTATCAAACAGGAAATCGAATGCTTGGAACCAAAACATTATTTATTACAGCATAACTATCCGCTGTGCCCTATGAGTAGATCTTGTATAAACCCATAACTATATTTTACTTCGGATTACGAAACCGAGTGAATAAAGTTAGCATAAATGTGATACTATTTTAAAGCCCCCTTGCTTAAAGCCATCTAAAGTTTAAAGCCTTAAATCATTTATCAAACGAAATCCAAATTTTCCTAATATCTATTGTTATCAGATACCGAACGTAACTACATACATACTACATCATTCAAGAGTACAGTACTAACAAAAAAGCACATGTAGATTCAACAATAAATCTGTGATATACGCTTTAGGTACACGTGTCTAATTTTAACTCTCTATATTAAAAATCTTATAAAATACAATGGATTTTTTAAACTATTTTTACATTAACTTATATTTATTTATTTTATTATTTATTTCATACAAGAATGATTAAGAAAATACATGTTTTAAGTCCAATGTGTTTAGTGTCATTTAAGTGAAATGTGAAAATTACAAAAAAAACTAACTGCATTATTTACAAAAATATCTTGTAAAAGAAGATAAAGGGAAAACAAAATATCTACAAACGTACAATCTCAAGATTCAATAAACCCTAGTTACCACAAATTTGTGAAATATTGGCTAATTCAATTTGAAAGAAATATGACTAATTTCCATCAAAAACGTTTATTTCATTATTCTAAATAAAACCCATATACAACTCAAGAAGTAATTTTTTAATAGATTTATACTATCCACTGACACTTCGTGATGGAATTGCATTTTTAATTTATTATTAGATTAAAACCAATATTTTTAGCTTTTCCACTTTTTTATTTGACCAGCGACCGGGTTTCGTCGTTACCGACATCATCAGACTGGTGAGAGGCTATACAAATTGTATAAATTTGTATAGCCTCTCACCAGTCTGATGATGTCGGTAACGACGAAACCCGGTCGCTGGTAAAATAAAAAAGTGGAAAGCTAAAAATATTGGTCAAATAAAAAAGTGGAAAGCTAAAAATGAATCCCTAGAACAGGTGCAAGAATTTTTATATCTAGGAAGCATGTTCACAAGGGATGGAAAAGTGGATAAGGATATTGAGAGAAGAGTGAATGCAGGGAATAGAATAAATGGTGCTTTTAACAGAGTGATTGGGAATAAGAGTATGTCCATGGAAGCCAAGCTAGCGGTTCACAACGGCGTGCTAGTACCGACTCTAATGTATGGAAGCGAAACATGGAACTGGCAAAGGAAGGATGAAAGCAGAGTGAATGCTGTTGAAATGCGCTCCCTCAGACGAATGTGTGGAAAATCATTGTATGACAGAATTAAAAACGATGATATAAGAAAGGAATGTAAGGCTGAACGAGGAATAATTGAAAAGATTAGAAAGAGCTCTTTGCGGTGGTATGGACATGTGGAGCGAATGGATAGCGAGAGAATGACTAAGAAAATATATGTGGCGAATGTGAGAGGGAAAACAGAACGTGGACGACCGAAAAAGACTTGGCACGATCAGATCAATCAGAACCTAAAATCTGGCGGTGTCAAAAGTCTGCGTAATCGGAGGGCATGTATGACTAGATGTATGGATGTGAAGGAGGCTAGGAGTGTATGTCAGGACAGAAGAGTGTGGCGTTCCATCCTCTCTGCCTACCCCTGCGGGGAAACGGCGTGATGGTAGTAGTAGTAGTAGTAGTAAAAATATTGGTTTTAATCTAATAATAAATCAAGAAGTAATAGTGACAATCGTTGGGTTTGGGAGATCACTTAATAATGAAGAAAAAATAAAGTTTTATTAAGAATCCACTGTGGAGAAGGGGGCGCGGAAATAATGCGAACAATGTTTTTTTTCCCGGAATCGTCAATTTGCCGTCGTAATTTTTACGATAGTTTAGTCTTCTAACGTTAAAAATAGGGGATTGTACTTTAATTTAAGATGATTTTGGGAGAATCTCATAAATAGTCAAAAAGTGATATTAATAGAAAGACGATGTCAGTGTTTATTTAAGAAAAAACAAGTAATTGGTTTTCTCAGAAGCAAAGACCCACAGTGCTTTTAAGCGTAGAGCTTACAATAGGCACAAAACAGTATTACGTCGATTTTCGAGACGAAGCTATTGGGTGGTAAGGATAAATACCTGATTTTAAATGTCTTTTATTATAAACAAATCTTTGTTTCATGTATGTTTTTTTTATGGAAAAATTAAAATTTTGAATAAACAATATACACTAAAATAAAAATACCATGCATACGTAATTTGCAAATCAATATCCCATTTGTAGAAGAGAGTCAGTTTTGCGTTATAATTTATGCAAGCAAATCGTTCAGAGAATTTTTGATTCGATTGCCGTACGTATGTTGCGAAACATCGACTGTAAATATATTATTATGTTTACCATTTCCAATTTCAGTATTCCGAATAAAAATCTTTATCCTCCTATAGACACAATACCCAACGAGACACGAACGACGCAATGTTCTCGTATTATCTTTAATAAAAGAGATACATTACCTATTCTTACTCTCAAACGTTTATCAAAATTATCATTTATAAAGGGACTTCTTATTACGAATTGATTAAAGGTAGTTTAAATATCATAAATTAAACACTTAAAGGGTTAAAGTTCTTTAACTTTTTGAGCTTATTAATATGTTTCGAGAACTATGTAGGTACATATGGTCTCGAAACTATTCGTATTAAATAAACCCAAGGAAGTGGCCTTTTTTTTTATTTAAAGCATCATATTATTCCACAAAGTTAATGCCAAATCAATAAAAATAGGATTAAATGAATATTATTACATATCATAAAAAAAAGTTGCAGATATATGGCGCCCCATTGAAGTTGCTACATTCCTATTTGCCTGCATAATATCATTACTCTCCACAATTTCCTTAACTATATACCAGTTATATTCTCAACTTTGAATTACATATTCATTGACTGACTGATCTTGTCTTCATGTTTTTGACGATCAAGTTAACACCGCGTTGATCCAACGCGGTGCCCTATGGATCACTGGGTTGAATAGGTTGACATACTTTTAATAATATGTTGACTGTGATTTTAAAATTATTGCATTATATTAATTTACTAAAAACCGACCTGCATTTTTTTTACTCGTAGTGTTTTTTCCATAATCCGTGTAAACTAAAGGATAAAAGTTAATTTTTTTTTTAAATGTTGTTAAATATACAAATACAATAGAATAACTAGTAAAATTAAGCACAAAAATGATGATCCAAATAAATAACACTTTCCTGAAACACTAACCTTGCGATCTTTTTCACATAATATTAGCAGTAAAATAATGGTCTCACTCAACAATTCAAAATTAATGCATAACAGAAATATTGTCTATACTAAAAAAAAATATATTGTAAGACAATAAATAAATAACGTACGTAATACTCGACAGTGCAAAGGTTTTATGCAATACTATGGTTAATATAATGCGACGGACAAAGCGGTTGAGGTACTTTACCAGTCCTGTAATAGTTCTTTTCTTCTTATCCAATATTATTTTTATACAAATTAAGATAATTAAAAAAAATAACTTCATTATTTTAACCTGTGCAATGAAAATTATATAACGATTGCTACAATGCGTTCGGTCCAGATAGAAATAAGGCAATTTTTATAAGTTAATAAATATATTAGACTTGAATAACTTCTGAATGAAAATGCTGATTAGAAGGGTTTCACGTAAATAGTGATAATGTTTGCACTAAAAACAATGAACATCACGCCTACAGCAATTAAAGCGAACAGAAGTTTAATAAAAGAATGAGAAATTAATGAGAACTGGAACATCATGGAAATTAATTAATATAATTCTCATTAAACCAAATGTCACACTCCTTCCAAAATGTATTTTTTCAGTTGAGCAGAGGAAAAAATAAAACTTTAAAGATTGCATTAATTTTAATTCGTATGCTTATTTGAAAAAATATATACGAGCACGAAACAGATTTTTACTAATGGAATAGAATGATATTGCTTACCAGTGCGGTAGTTCTTCCAACAGCTATCACCGTAGGCAGGTTATTCCTGTATATCGAAATGTGAAACCCCCTTTGCCGTCGCTTTCTGTCAGGAAAGGTAAAGCGCACCAAGCCAATGTTCCGCATAGTTTCAAGATCACATTGCGCAGTAATCGAAACATATAAAAAATAACATCCTTTAACTCCCTTAACTATTATTGCCAAACATACCTTGTGAAACTTCAATTATTTGAAGCCAACAATAATAATACAATAAATCAGTATATATTCTCTCAAATTTCTACCAGAAATAATTTTGACCAAATCAATCAATAAATGTCTTTAAAAATTTTAATCAAAATTTTAAAATTAATGGACAACGTCTGATTTATCATACACACTACAATTTTCAAAGCGGAATCTCTCAAAATCTATACTTTTCACAAAGTGATATTTGTATCGATGAGGATGAAACCTTGATTTAAAATCTGTAAAAAGGGTTTTGTAAAATGATCGTTTATTTCAATCGTGTTTTGAGCCGAGATTCGCTTGCACTTCATTATCAACAGCCTTGTCGGTATAAAATTTCAACCTACATATGTGTGACCGTGGAATCAGCCAGATTTATTGTTTCGCTTGTTGTACCTAAGCGTAAGTACTCTATGGTAAAAGCCATAAATGTACATGTATAATAGATTTAATGCTATTTTCACATGGGTAATGGCTAAAAGTATTCTATATGAGCGACATAATTTAACCATGTAGTCGACTTTATAAAATACTACAACCTCTTTATACACGCCATTCGAAACCTTTTAAATTTTCTTTTATACCATAAGCGTATTTTTCTGCTTTTCAGTTTTATGAGATTTGTTTATTTACAATGTAAAAAAATAATGAAAACGCGGTTTTTATATTCAAAGAAGAGTTTTTTCATGTAATGGGTGGTTTTGTTTCCTGCGCATTAAATTAAATTAACAAAAAATAAATAATAAGCACTATCGTAATAATTAATATGTATGAAAATAAAGATAAATTCAAATAAACTTACGAGTATTCTTCAATAACGTCAAAATTACTCACGGGTTGTGATACTGGTAACAATTAGATTCTAGTTACCTACAAATAAGTAGAACTATAGGTAGATATGAAGGGTCCAATATGCTAGTGTGTGTATGTGTAAGACGGAAAACCTTATTGATAAAATTATCAGACTTATAAGACACGAATTTGTAACTCGATACATACGTTACAGTTTCCTGTTTACGAAATGGAATTAGTTTTCAGCGCATTTAATGTGACTGGTAATCATGAAATAATATACCCATCACGGCACTGATATTTCCCTGGTAGGTTTTACATTTTCGGCTAGAATGTGAAAAAATATCACCAATAAGCCAAATTTGTTATTTTTATAATATTTTAACGAACCTGTTTTTTTTTCTTTAAGACTATGACATAAAAAAATATTAGCTTGAAAAAATGACAAATCTAGTACTCCAAATTAAATATTCTGAAACTCGATAGTCAAAAAATCTAAAAACTTCAAGGACCTGCTTTAGTTCACCCTATGGGCTGACCTATAAAGGTGAAAATAAAAGTTTACTCTTGTTATGCCGGAAGGTTTTTTTCTTTTTCAGTCTTCAATTCAATGTAGCCAGTAAATTATAAACCTGTAAATTTAACGTTTTTTTAAAAGTAAAAATGGTAATGATTTCTTAAGATACCTTAGCGGAAAAAGGAAATATTATATTTAATTTCCCTTTTTTTCTTCCAGTTCGTAATTCTACTGAAACCCTTTATGTTTCGGAGGGATAAACTCGCCGATTCAAAGTGACTCTTTAATTCGTAAAATTTTCCACGTCTGTGAATTCAGATTTATCTGACACGTCCTGAAAATTGTAACATTTATTTTTCAGCTCGTGTTATTTTATACACATTTATTTTAGATTCATAAATATAACTCGTAAATGTATTTGTGCTAACTCATAAACATTAATAATTATTCTCAGATTGTTAATACAAAACACTCGTAATTTTCGTGGTTTTTGCCTCTGTAATGAAGTGACTGATGGAACACTCTTTTTTATTTTATCATTACTCAGTTTTTTATTTTTTTTTTATATATATATAATACCATAAATCGCTCACTCCTTTCAAGAACGTCATAAATCGAAAATCGTCAATTTTCACTTGTGCATGTTTTCGGAATGCCCAGAAAATGTGCTATATCCCAGCAAAAGAGGCATATTTTTAACTTAATATTTACCCGCTACAGGGCAGAAAGTGTTGTTTTTTCATTTTGAAGAAAAGGTATTGTTTGATTATTTTTTAAAAATAAAATATTATTTTTCAAATGGAGAAAAAACCTTCAGGTTTAACCTAAAAAGATCTGTTGCACAGTAAAAAGTTTAATAAGTGGCTTGATATTTATTTTTAATAAATTGTTTTATATTTATCAACTTTAAAAACGTTCTCCTGAAAAATCAACTTTTTTGATTTATGACGTTCTTGAAAGGAGTGAGCGAAATATTACTACTCACAGTCATTTGCGACAAATTTTATTTAATTTTTTGTGCTGAATTCCTCTTATATATCGTATAAATCCATATTTTATTTCAGTATTAGAAAACTCATCTAGTCTTAACGCGATTTGAAAATATATTTGGTGAAACTTAAATTAAGTTAAGAATAAAAATATTTTAACGCCATACGATGTCGAGAATTTTTTTATCAGCGTTCATCATTTTTGCGAACAATTTTTATAAAATTTCTAATGACTTTTTCAGTTGTGTAAATAAAATTACATAAATAAGGTGTCTTTTTTTAAATATGGTGATTAGTTGCGAAACCGCAATATTCGTTTATTTAAGATTAGAAAGCGGTCTCTTTCCATCTTACAGTTAAATAAAAATAGTAAAATATATACAAATTATATAAATTTATTTAATTTTATGAAGTAAATACGTTTAAATCTGTTTACAAAAATCTTTGATTTCTATATGTGTTCTAGAAATATATATATATATATATATATATATATATATATATATATATATATATATATATATATATATATATATATATATATATATATATATATATATATATATATATATATATATATATATATATATATATATATATATATATATATATATATATTTCTAGAACACATATAGAAATCAAAGATTTTTGTAAACAGATTTAAACGTATTTATTTCATAAAATTAAATAAATTTATATAATTTGTATATATTTTACTATTTTTATTTAACTGTAAGATGGAAAGAGACCGCTTTCTAATCTTAAATAAACGAATATTGCGGTTTCGCAACTAATCACCATATTTAAAAAAAGACACCTTATTTATGTAATTTTATTTACACAACTGAAAAAGTCATTAGAAATTTTATAAAAATTGTTCGCAAAAATGATGAACGCTGATAAAAAAATTCTCGACATCGTATGGCGTTAAAATATTTTTATTCTTAACTTAATTTAAGTTTCACCAAATATATTTTCAAATCGCGTTAAGACTAGATGAGTTTTCTAATACTGAAATAAAATATGGATTTATACGATATATAAGAGGAATTCAGCACAAAAAATTAAATAAAATTTGTCGCAAATGACTGTGAGTAGTAATATTTCGCTCACTCCTTTCAAGAACGTCATAAATCAAAAAAGTTGATTTTTCAGGAGAACGTTTTTAAAGTTGATAAATATAAAACAATTTATTAAAAATAAATATCAAGCCACTTATTAAACTTTTTACTGTGCAACAGATCTTTTTAGGTTAAACCTGAAGGTTTTTTCTCCATTTGAAAAATAATATTTTATTTTTAAAAAATAATCAAACAATACCTTTTCTTCAAAATGAAAAAACAACACTTTCTGCCCTGTAGCGGGTAAATATTAAGTTAAAAATATGCCTCTTTTGCTGGGATATAGCACATTTTCTGGGCATTCCGAAAACATGCACAAGTGAAAATTGACGATTTTCGATTTATGACGTTCTTGAAAGGAGTGAGCGATTTATGGTATTATATATATATAAAAAAAAAATAAAAAACTGAGTAATGATAAAATAAAAAAGAGTGTTCCATCAGTCACTTCATTACAGAGGCAAAAACCACGAAAATTACGAGTGTTTTGTATTAACAATCTGAGAATAATTATTAATGTTTATGAGTTAGCACAAATACATTTACGAGTTATATTTATGAATCTAAAATAAATGTGTATAAAATAACACGAGCTGAAAAATAAATGTTACAATTTTCAGGACGTGTCAGATAAATCTGAATTCACAGACGTGGAAAATTTTACGAATTAAAGAGTCACTTTGAATCGGCGAGTTTATCCCTCCGAAACATAAAGGGTTTCAGTAGAATTACGAACTGGAAGAAAAAAAGGGAAATTAAATATAATATTTCCTTTTTCCGCTAAGGTATCTTAAGAAATCATTACCATTTTTACTTTTAAAAAAACGTTAAATTTACAGGTTTATAATTTACTGGCTACATTGAATTGAAGACTGAAAAAGAAAAAAACCTTCCGGCATAACAAGAGTAAACTTTTATTTTCACCTTTATAGGTCAGCCCATAGGGTGAACTAAAGCAGGTCCTTGAAGTTTTTAGATTTTTTGACTATCGAGTTTCAGAATATTTAATTTGGAGTACTAGATTTGTCATTTTTTCAAGCTAATATTTTTTTATGTCATAGTCTTAAAGAAAAAAAAACAGGTTCGTTAAAATATTATAAAAATAACAAATTTGGCTTATTGGTGATATTTTTTCACATTCTAGCCGAAAATGTAAAACCTACCAGGGAAATATCAGTGCCGTGATGGGTATATTATTTCATGATTACCAGTCACATTAAATGCGCTGAAAACTAATTCCATTTCGTAAACAGGAAACTGTAACGTATGTATCGAGTTACAAATTCGTGTCTTATAAGTCTGATAATTTTATCAATAAGGTTTTCCGTCTTACACATACACACACTAGCATATTGGACCCTTCATATCTACCTATAGTTCTACTTATTTGTAGGTAACTAGAATCTAATTGTTACCAGTATCACAACCCGTGAGTAATTTTGACGTTATTGAAGAATACTCGTAAGTTTATTTGAATTTATCTTTATTTTCATACATATTAATTATTACGATAGTGCTTATTATTTATTTTTTGTTAATTTAATTTAATGCGCAGGAAACAAAACCACCCATTACATGAAAAAACTCTTCTTTGAATATAAAAACCGCGTTTTCATTATTTTTTTACATTGTAAATAAACAAATCTCATAAAACTGAAAAGCAGAAAAATACGCTTATGGTATAAAAGAAAATTTAAAAGGTTTCGAATATATATATATATATATATATATATATATATATATATATATATATATATATATATATATATATATATATATATATATATATATATATATATATATATATATATATATATATATATATATATATATATATATATATATATATATATATATGTATATATATAAAACGAGGTTTAGTGTAGAAAATTGTAGGGTGGCGGCGTATAACTAATCTGATTTAGTAAAATCTAAAGCATTTCATGTCAATCAACGACTGAAACAGATCACATTTACACCCTGACAGAAATGTTCGATCAGAGTGAATCGATTGAGTTTTGCTTCAAAGGGTGAGCATTTTTATAAGCGGTTTCGTATCGGCAGACGGGGGGAATCAAAATTCGTAAGATTTTTTTTTTTGTAATTTCGCAAATATAACTTAATAGGACAGGTATGCAGTCACGTCGCCTTAGTGGGACTCCGCAAAAAAAATAATGTTGATGTATTTATAAAAACAGGGTGTTTTTCTTAGAGGCACACAAATACAAATTTCAAAATTGATGGTAGCACCTGCCCTGTGGCATGTTGCACCATATTGTTGAAACCACAACTCTGTTAAATTCCACTCAATTACGGTACGAAGAAGTCAGTAATCATGGTTCTGTAGCGCTCCCTATTGACCATACATTCTAGCCGGCATCTTCTGCCTGCTCATCAAACAGTGACTTTAAATGGATGGAAGGGTGTCTCGAAAAAGGCTTCTGGGTTGACTCCACTCCAAATTTGGTAATTCTGCCTGTTGAAAAAGCCATTTAACCAAAAATATGCCACATCGGTGAACAAAATTTTGCGTTGAAAAAGATGATCAAGCTGAATATTTTTTTCGGCCCATTCACCGAACCTACGACGTGCATTATGGTCATTCAGTCTATTCATGGTGAAATCTCAAAACGTACTGACTACAAATCAACTATTGACTATCAAATTGACAGTCTATAGAAACAATGTTGCAAGTGTAAACACCAAATCTCTAAAAACATACCCTATGTTGTGCGTTTATATTTTGAAAAAATGAATGCAATTCTTTTTAAAAAAACTACGATTTTTAACTATCCTTTATAACAACACAACGCTCTACCTATTCTATAAAGGCGGATAAATTCTTCAAAAACTGTATTCAATCAAATCATGTAAAAGTTGAAAAAAAAACTTGAATATATTTATGCCCAATTATGTATAGTAAATAATAGAATAATTTTATGATTTTAAATATCTTTTCTTACAAATACAAAATCTAAATTTTTCTTAAAATTTTGAATACAATATCTTGTAGTCTGTAGAATGCCAATATTGGATGGAATAACGACTCAGAGTTTACACAGCTGACTTGGCAAATCTCCGATGGTTTCGTCAAATTGATAGGATAAAAATACAATACAAATGTATTGAAATATTTTAAAATATTAAACGTCGTACAGCAGAAGCTTTGTGAATAATTTAAAATGATATGTTCAGTTCCATTAAACAGTATGTAAAAAGGAACTCTGAAATTCAGCGTTTTTTTTATAAAGTAAAACCAAACTTTCTTGAATTATTTTATAAAGTAAACAAATTGATGTTTCCTTTATTCAATTTTTTTGATAAAATCAACAAATGAAATTATTCAACATATCTTATGAATATTAAGAATTTGGGATTTTAAAGTAAATAAGTAATAAAACAACTGTAATTTTAACTGTATTTGACAAAGACATGGAAAAACTCAAAACATGAAATTGAAATAAACATAACAATATCTTTACGACACACATACGACTATTGTACGATAGATTTTAGTATGAAAAGACTAAAATCAATTGGCAAGAGTATATAAACATATTTTCCTCCGATAATTTCATTCCACTGCGGTTTTCTCAGCACACCACTACATCTGAGCCATTTTCTTTAGAAAGATTTAAACGTTCTTCACATCAAAGGTCCCATACAAAGTTATTTTATCATATACATACACGGAACATTAATGAAGCCGTTCTGAGTTCCGCAATTAATATTCCCGAGACTAACTCCCTTGTCTACTATTTTCCCGAACAATACGTTTTAATATGTATGTATATGTAAAATAGTATGTACATATATAGATATACGAATATGTTCATAGGCTTATCTCGGCTGACGAATTTAATACCTACTGCGAGATATTTGATTCGTTAACCGAATCATGATGTTCATGCAATAACTATCCTAAGAGGACGCAGCTGAATAACTCAGAATATCACCCAGTGACCAAGAAATAAACAAGTCTTTAACGGGTTACATAATTTTTAAAAATCATTTTTTAACTATTAATTTAAGGAATTATTATCATACTCTACACTAGGCGCCCATTTTATTTTTTTTTTATTTCTTTAAGGTACCGCAAATAAAGATGCCAAATGGCGCTTAAATTATATGTGTAAATAATTAATTTAATCTGATTTATATCTCCGGATTGAAGTCAAGGTTAATTTTTTTGTGGTTTTCAACGTATGTTCCAGTTTATATACCATCTATGAAACATGACTTTTTTCGTACATCATAATTTCGTGCGTCATAATTTCAGACCAATGCAATGTAAGGGTATTTACTGGGTGGGTAGGCCGAGTCGAGGAACACCAGCACACGTGCGAACACTTCCTGCACACGTTTCGACTATAGCTCAGACTAATAAAAGTAGAAATTGTGTTGCTGCCGTTTTCATCATTTTTGACATAGATCGTACTCGCACAAAGTGAAAATGCCAGTCGTTTGGTAATTAAAGTGATATTAAAAACTATATATATATATATATATATATATATATATATATATATATATATATATATATATATATATATATATATATATATATATATATATATATATATATATATATATATATATATATATATATATATATATATATATATATATATATATATATATATATATATATATATATATATATATATATATATATATATTAAATAAAATAATAATAAAGTAATTCTTTTCGTACAATCCAACATAAACGAGTAAAAAATATTCTTATTTATAATTTTTCTTAAAACTCTAAAAACACACCCTACAATACTATAGAAGAAGTTAGAAGAGTTTTGCTTTGTCAGTCAATTAATATTAAACATTTCATTTATTACGGCAGATTGTTTGCTTTACTACGTATTTAAAAAATACCCTTTTGACACTGGTTTCTACAAATTGTGATGATGAGTATATCTGGACCCTTGACATTTTGGAAGACAATCAGTAATTATTTCTAAATGCGTGAAAAGAAGCCCGTAATTCAGTTTTTACCAAATTCAACAGAGTTACCCAAGTGTTTCACTCACATAAGAAAAATGTTTATACAGAAAAGCGGTTTTTAAAGGATTTATGAAACAAATCAGCAGACAAAATATCTCACACCCAATAGATAACTTCTTGTCATAAAGATTCTACGTTTGAATGTTTTAATGAATTTGAAAATGAAATTTGTTTCTGAATAGTTCTTGCAAAGCATAACGTTTTGGAGAAGATAACTCATTTTTGCACCTCTCATATCACTTTTAAATGGTTGAAAGGGTGGTAGAGATTATAACAGAAGCTTCAACTACATTTTGCAAAAAATCTAGAAGAGAAGGCTTTTTTATGGTTTTTACTCAGATAAAGTATCGAAAAGCCATAAAATTCGAAAGCAAGAAGGATTTTTTCAAGGATACTTTTTACATATTATTACTCTTCGCAAAAATTACAAGAAATAACCTTAACACACATGCAACATTCATAAAATCACATTTTTGTCAATAAAACTGAGTGCTTTGTAATAAAGATCCTCAACCCATTGCCATTATATATAAAATCTTTAATCAATCGAAATATTTTCAAACGACTTATTTATAATTAGAAAATGGGAATGTTTAATATACAAAACATGTGGAGTCGTTCGGCCACTTCATCTACAATTGCATGACTCATGAGTGACAAAACATTCACAATTAATTTGAAACAGTATTTTAAAATGTGTCGTGGGCACGGGAAAATCGTGTGAGACACATTTTTCTGACTAAGGATTTAATACTAATATTTTTTTGTGATTTAGAGTACCTACTTATTCTTAGTATATAAAATGTATTCTTTTATATTAGGGATTTTACTTTTTTGTCACATTTCTGAATTTTTAGTAAATTCAAGAATTTCAAATAACGTTGAAGCTTTCTTACTTGCACGAGAATACTAATAGATTTATTATTTTACATGATCTATTATTATTATTATAACTCAAACATTATTTTGACATTTAAATCGTTAATTTAAATGCACAATTTCAGTTTTACTTCTAGTGTCTGCTTTATATTGATATTGGATGCAACTAGTTAAGATCTTCAAATTTAATTTTAAAAAAATTAAGTAGTGAATAATCAAAATGATCTAATTTAAATTTTAAATCTTACTATAAAGGTTTCAAATTGAAAAGACGCTGATTAAATTATTTTTAACGATTTTTGTCTTAAGTTTTGTAATAAAGGTTACCAAATTTTATCTGCAAAACGTTTTAATGATAAAACGTTTACTAATCTGTCCTTTTAAAACGCTATTTTAATAAGATTAAATCCAGAAACCTTCAACCGAGTTCGTCTTATGATTTTTTCGAAACCGGGTAACCTGATCTTGAGGAATTTACCTAATATATTTTCGTTACATTGATTCATTTCAGTTATTTATTCGAATTTAATAACTAAACAGTCAGATGGAATGAAGAATTAAGTGTTTTTTTTTTTAATTCAATTTCTTCTATATTTTGTATATTAAAAGCATTGATAAGCATTGATTTGTGGTATGGTTATTAAACTCTAAGGTAAGGTAGTCACGAATGAGTGTTTATAAAAGTGGTATTACACAAAGTAAACAATGGATGATAAGGAGAGTATTTTTTATTCAAGTTATTCTAGTATGTATTGATTCGCATTGCTTCTACTACTTTATGCAGTTTAGGGAGACTTTCGCTTTTCACTTTTCAAGTATTTTTTTTATCGATTGACTTCATGCACAACCACACTTAGAGAGAGCAGAGGCCATCAGCTTCAACACTTTAACATTCTGCGTGTACTTTTAATACTTCTTATTAAATATAGTTAAGACAGTTATGTTTCCTAGGCAAAACGTATTTAATTATGCCCTTGTCGACACTCGATGTTAGCACCTACGAGTGACTAACAACGATATAAACACTGCAAAACTGTAATAAATTTATATAACTTATAAAGATTAAACATCTAGTTTAGTCCATCATACGCAAATTTATGAAATTATTGCGATAATATAGGTAAAATGAACAGATTAAATTTCACTTATAAACGAAAAACATAATTTAAATCGTTAGCGTGATTCTAGCACCTGAAAGGTTTTAGGTTGAATTTATTATAAATTAGTTAACGTTAAATTGAACTCTTGTAATTTGGCCATAATATTCACAAAATTAAAGTGTTTTTCGATTTTAGTTTGAAATTACATCACCATAAGTTATTTTTATGTTGTAATTTTAAGGTTTAAATATTGTTTATGGAATTTGAATAATTTTAAATGAATACTGTTAAGTTTTAAGGTATTAAGTAAATTTAAAAATTAATATTAATATATCTTTACGATAAACGGTCAGTATCTTTTGCACGAAATATTTTCAATCTTAATTTAGTTAGCTTTAGTTAGCTTAATTCGTTAGCTAGTATTTGAGAAATTTCAATTGATCATAATTCCTGCTACCCCGATATACGTATTATAGCTAGTCTCGATAATTTTATTTTGAAATGTTCGATCAAATATAAGTTGAAAAAAAAAACATATGTGAATGTAAAAAGGTATCTAATACGTTACACGATCCGTTTTCTCAGATCAAATTTTGGTTTTTCTGGTGTCTTAACATAATACTCTTCCAATACTCTTTATTGCACCTTTATTTTAGTATTATGATTTCATACCATCTTGATATAACCTCACTTTTACGGTTCTATCGGCTGATTGAAAGAGAAGGTTACGTACTGTATCAATTAATCATAATAAGTCAGTCAATAACAGGTCGTGAGCCCTGTGAATGCTAGGTTTTTTATATTCCCTTTTATGTGAAAATATACTTCGTCTCTTTTAAGACGGAAGTGCTTGTACCTGCCCTCAAGTATTAAATTTTGAGTTTTAGTGTTATAAATTGAAAATATTGATATAAATACTTTTTTTGGTTTGGCTAATTATAATTTTGTTTCATTATATGCTTGCATTTTATACTTAATATAATTGTTATTGGCCAATTTATTAAAATTGTCGCACCGAAGGACGTTTCTGTACGAGAGATAAATACCTCCGAGGCCTAGAATTTAAATAAAGAAATAACGCTTTAGCTACGTAGTGTAGATAACTTACTTATATTCGGTAAAAAAACAATTACCTTTTAATTCTCAGTTTGGTATCATTAACTTCCTTACAAAATTGATCGATAACCGATTATATTATTATATTTTAATAACATTGTTGAATTTCATATTTTGGATTAACCAAATTATTTTATTTTAATTAGATTAATGAAAACTAGTTTTGTGTGTGACTAATTTTGTTTTTTTCATTGTTTCAGGTGAGTACCGACTGCAAATCACCACGTTACTTAATTTTCAAGAAAGATCCAGGTTTAATTTGTACTAAATCAATTTTAATATCTGTGATATTGTTATTTAATAAGTACAAAAACTAGTATATCGTGTCTTCTATTTAAACAATATTTATTTGAGTTTTGTTTTTTTTTTATCTATTATTTACAAGGTGTTACTTTTAAAAATAATATTAAAATATCATTTCTTGTATGAAATCGATTTGGTTATCAGTGTGTTTTTTTTATATTGCTTCATCAATACTATTTATCATTAAAATTATATCGAACGGAATACGACATAAAACATTTTTCCTTAAAAAGACTTACAAGGGTGATTAAAATAAATAAAACCTTTTGATTAAATTGTTTATTTACTTATTTAAAACTTCAAAAAAATTAACAATCCAAATTCCTAGACCTTTCTGTTTAACATCGCCATTTATTAATGGAACAGTGGTATTTTTTTATTTTAAATATTGACCATAAAAGGATTTTTACACTCAGAATCACCATCGGTTTTAATATACATACGCTTTCTAAATATTCTTTAACAACATTTTACTAACGACAATGGGTGACCTTTTGCATTACCACCTGTTTGCACATTCAATTCAGTAATTCGAAAAATTTAGTAAATTCTAAAAGATATGACGTCATACCTGATAAATTCACGATTTTAAAGTATTTATGCCATTTCTTACATCAATAAATACAAAGGTTTTTATTTTTAACCTTCAAACGCCCATTTTTTTAGTACAATGGCACAAAAATCTTAGTTTTACATACTTATTTCGCAATAAAAATTTGATTTTTTTGTACTGAAAATTTATTTGAAGTAAATTATCAGACATGTGCCCTTTGAAAGTGCATAGTCTGTTTGTTTATGTCCTTGCAAGGTGAAGCAGCTATCACATCAAGTAATTGTTATTACCAAACGATGACACGAAAATTATGAAATGCCACGTAATATTACTAACTAAATATCTTTTTGTGCTCAAAGGGCATCGCACCGGATCGCCGCGACCTTCACTGAAATGTCAGTTACATAAAAGCAATGTGATCAGTCCCGCTCGAGAAATTTTTAGATTCAGGGGTATAACATATTTGATCAAATACAGATGACTTAAGTGAAGGAATTAAGGGTGAAAGATTTAACTGATATTTGATTGAACGAAAAATAATAGAAGGAACGAAAATAATAACAGCAACAACGGCACTATGGGATCTAATATACCCGTTATCGTACATGTTTGAGTAAGCTTACGTATGCGAGTCTTTTGTGCTGCTTTATGGTAAAGATAGAAGGAATAGTAGGAATGAACATAAGAATGGCAGCAACGTCTAGGGTACTGGGCTTTTATTATACTTGTACTCATATAAACTTGAGTAAACTCGCGTTTTGTAATCTTTTGTGCTGCTATTTGATAAAGGAAAAAGGAAGAGTGTGAATGAACATAAGAATAGCAGCAATGTCTAGGGTACTGGGCTTCTTTTATGCTCGTACTCGTATAAACTTGAGTAAACTTGCGTTTTCTAATCTTTCGTGCTGCTATTTGATAAATGAAAAAGAAAGATTATGAATGAACATAAGAATAGCAGCAATGTCTAGGGCACCAGGGCTTCTGTTATACCCGTAGTCGTATAAGCTTGAGTAAACTTACGTATGCCAGTCTTTTCAGGTGTTTATGTTTATCAATAATACTATTGGATACCAAAACCAATCATTTTTTTCGTAAAGTCATGATAAGGGTGATGCAAATTGGTTTAAATTGAGGGTAATATTGAATTGAATCACACATTTTCCAGAAATATTTCAAGTGCGTATAATTGGATTGTGTTTTCGATAGCAGTATTTTGCCCGACAGTTACTAAAGTGTAGTAATAAGTATTTGTGAAAGAAAGGCAAAGAGCTCGACAGACGAGTATTAGACAGCTTTGAATTTATTTTTCAGATTATTTTTATGGTAGTTAAACAATTAGTTCAACACCATTACTAGATACTTGTCTATGTAGTTCATTGCTTGCCACTTCCAAATAACCTTTTCGGGCTACTTCTGAGCTTTAGACATAGTTCGGCGTATACCGTTCCTCTTATACATATTGTGGGCTTTATTAAAGATTGATCTTCCGTTGAACAATTTCCTGTGTTGTGGATTATTGACGTTAAAGGGCCCTTTGTCGATTCAGACACGGTTATAATTATTTTGAATCACGAATATTGGAAATCTCTCACCAATCAAGTGAATCATTAATACTCGTATACTCTGTGCCTCAACTAGATTCTGTCACCTATTTTGTAATTCTATAATAATCATTTTATTTTACTTTTCAAAATATTTCAAGGATGGATAACAAATATTTATGAGTAAATTAATATCACCATATTTTTTCACTTACCTCTAGAGGCCTGAATAAATTTTCTAGGATAAAAAGGTCAGCCAATAATGTCAAAGTACATCCAAGAACAAAACTTATTTTCCTGTTTATTTAATGTTTGTATTTTAGATCATAGGAACAGTATCTTTACACAAAAAAATACAATCAATATCAGTGGCCAAATTTTTTGTCGCAGTATTTTTTTAAAAAAATATATAGCATTGTATTTTTAAAATATACAAAGTAAAATTGGTCAACGTTGTTATAATTTCATGTTGACGTTTACGTGTAAAGAATTTCGGATTAGGCTTTTACGATTTTCTTGCCATACATTATTTTTTATATAATCATATAGCATGATTCAAAGAAAAAAGTGTCTAAAAAAACGACAATTTTTAAACGATTGGTGGGTACCTTTTTGCAGTACCTTAACTAAATAAAATCTACTTAAAATGTGAATTTAAAATGACAATACAGTCCGTATCTTTTATGCCTAATCAATATCTAACACTTTATGAGGCAAAAATAATACTGTAATACGAAAATATAAATGCATGTGTGAATCCTGTAAATATTATAAATATATTCTCTGTATACAGTTATGATTATCTGGATTAAATGTTCAAATCTGTATACATAATCATATACACACATATATATCACGTAAAGAGTATTTTTGTATCATCTGTAGTGTATTTATATTTGTGTATGTATCTACGCCTAATTTCAAAAGTTAATAATGTATTAAATTTCAATTACGAATGAACTCATCCTTTTGGAAAATTAACAAAATTCTTTACCTTAGAATAACAATTTTTCTATTATTTTATATTTGAATAGGAATTCGTACTCCTTAATAATAAACCTTTAATAAAAAAATTGTAAAAGTATAACGTTAATCGTTGAATAACGTTTTTTGAGTCAATCCAATATAACGTGGAATTCATGTGGTTTCGCCACAGTACGAAACTAAAAAAAAAAACAAGCTGAAAGCTCGAAGGACCTTTGTTTGGCACGTGTGAACAAACACGTGGGACCGATGGTTTCGCCACAGTGCGAACTAAATTATTTAAGGACCAGGTGTCTTCAAATAATTGGCCACCACGTGGTACCGACACGTTCGAAATACAGGGAGAATCTCGTATTCTAGATGAAATAAAAGAACTGACATCTTATGCTCGTTTGGTAGTTGATCCAGCGCTGGGATCAGGGTGATTTTCTCTCGATTGGTTGTCCTTGGTCGGTGGCACAATAAAATGGGTATCAGAGTACTACAACATGTCCGTCGCGGAGTATGGAAAAAGCGCTACTAATTGGTTCTTTTGTTTTTAATTGGGGTCTGGCGAACTCACACTCGCAGTCGTTCCAATTTCAAATGATGTGCGAGCAAGTACCGGCCAAACCATCATGTTTATTAAGATATTTTACCTTTTTTCAACATACTTGAAAAACGCTTGGAAAAATGATATTCAATTTATTTTTGCTTATAATTTGACTGGTTAATTTATTTATATCATTTTGAATATGTCAAAATACTTGTTTACAAATCTGGATTATCTCCAATTAGGAGAACTTAATCCAGGATTCGGACCTAACATACCAATGAAAAGTCTCCGCTTGATAAAAGCTTTCCTCATCCCACCAAAGAAAGCTATTGTGAACTCGCAAAAACTGTATTACGAGTTTGATCAATATGTCTAGAATTTTCAAAAATTTTAATAGTGTGGTTGTGAATCACGGAAAGAATTGGTGAACACGTTTGTAAAGTGATCACTGAACTTGCCTATGATGGTCGTAAGCCCTGTAATGCCCAGACTTCCATATTCGTCTACGTCTATGTTGAGTTAGATGTCGAAAGAAAGGTGAACAATAATTCCTTTTTGGAGACAATCCAGATTTGTGAAGTATTTGGAAACACCATAAATGTTGTATTAAAATTAACATTTGAAGAGTGGAAATGCATTATTTTAATAAAGTGACAGGCACTTTGACATAGTCGGGTAAACGCTCGACTTCGGGTTGCGGGTTCGATTCCCGCCAATTGCAAAATTATTTCAAGGAATATTTTTTTTCAATTGGTCTGGATGCTTGTAATGTATTTTTCACATAAACCTTCCCTTTCCTAACTATCCTACCTGTAGACAAGACCCATTAGACATTTGGGTTATTCCTTTTTTTTTAATATTCCTGAAATTTACTGTAATTTTCATATATGTTTAAATAGACGTTTGATTTTACTTAACTAAAACGCAGAGTGTGCGAATGTTTTTTCAGTTAAATAAAATTGTATGAAGTGAAATTAAGATGGGGAAATGAAAATAATCATTTAATTAAAAAATTCACAAAATATTTTTTTCAAAGGAAGGTTAAAGCGTGTAAATTTTTTATAAAATATAAATTCTCCGAATAAAACAAGGTGAGTACGATAGAAATAAACAAATTTAGAAATTTAATTCAGCTCGCTTTCCTAGGAGAGATGAAAGGAAACATAACGTCTTCAGTTCACTGGTCTTAAAATGGTATTCTTGAGAGAAAAATTTGCGAGTAATCGTTTCGTATACAGTTAAAAAAATATCAGAAGAAGAATGAATATATGCAATCCTAAAAATAGTATTATTATCTTCGGCTTTAATTCGATTATCAATCTAAAGTTATCCCGCTTTTCATATGTCTCATTATAATTTGAAAAATAGTACGTTATCATATCAATCAATCACATCACGTAGAAATACACTAGAATAATATTTGACTGCTTCTATAAAATATCCGATATCATCACCCGGTATAATCAATCACGAATGAAGCTTTCGACGTAGTTAATTGCCCTTCCGTGTACTTTTTTTAAACAGATAAAGCATATTATATTTTCACAAGCCTAATGGGATCTGTTCTGTGAAACAACTTGAGCTTTCCGCGGTTTAATATCACAACAATATGATAAAGTGAGCACATATGCCTCGAGGGATACATGTCCTCTCAGGCATAATTATTTCCTAATACACAAACAATACTAGCATCAACTTTGAATGTATTTGAGAGCGTTTCGGTAAGAAATAATTTAGACATAAAAAATACTGTTAGGTACCGGTTAAAAAACATATTTTTTTATTCTAAATAATTTTGAATCACATGTAAAAAAGCAAGAGTAATAATAAAATGTCTTGACAAAAACACAACGTTTTAAAAAAGTGAGTTTAATTTTTATCCGGTATTTGAGGTAACCCTTCAGATTAAAACGCTAAACGGAACAAATACGTATAAACACATGTGTTTGAAAATATTTGAGTTCTCATATATTTGGAATGTTTACCATAACCTACAAGAAGTTTCTAACCAATGCCTTTATTCTACTAAAATGATTAACGATATATTTTGACAAAAAAAACTGGTGCGCGCCATACCTGTTTTTCGCTTCAAGCGCTCTCGAACTGCTATTTTCCCGTAAATTTGCTCAATTTTTAGTATGGGAATTGCATGTTTTAAACATTTTCAGTAAAAAAACGATATTTTTTAATCGAAACACGTTAAAGAAATAGAAATGACTAAGTAACCATCACATCAATTTACTGCAGGGGTAGACAGAGAGAATAGAACACAACACTAATCTGTCTGCAAACAATTGCTCTTCCACATTCATAAATCTCCTCATACATACGCGCCGATTATTCCGACCCCTGACCTAAATACTTAATTCAAGTTCTTTAATAAATATTTGTATATATATATATATATATATATATATATATATATATATATATATATATATATATATATATATATATATATATATATATATATATATATATATATATATATATATATATATATATATATATATATATATATATATATATATATTTATATATATATATATATATATATATATATATATATATATATATATATATATATATATATATATATATTTATATATATATATATATATATATATATATATATATATATATATATATATATATATATATATATATATATATATATATATATATATATATATATATATATATATATATACATATATATAAATATATATACATATATATATATATATATATATATATATATATATATATATATATATATATATATATATATATATATATTTATATATTTTTATATATATATATATATTTATATGTATAAATATATATATATTTATATTTATATATATAAATATATATATATATATATATATATATATATATATATATATATATATATATATATATATATATATATATATATATATATATATATATATATATATATATATATATATATATATTATATATATATATATATATATATATATATATATATATATATTTATATATATATATATATATATATATATATATATATATATATATATATATATATATATATATATATATATATATATATATATATATATATATATATATATATATATATATATATATATATATATCTATATATATATATATATATATATATAAATATATATATATATTTATATATATATGTATATATATATAAATATATATATATATATATATATATATATATATATATATATATATATATATATATATATATATATATAGAAGAAGAAAAATATTATATTAGCGATATCTAAGATACTCGGGCACCCTATTAGGTAGTGTACAAGTATATTTTCTTATCTGACCCTTATCTGCATCCAGACGGTGCAAAGACACCACATCGAATCGAATTGACGTCAGCTTGAAAGAACGCTTTTCAATCCGGTTTTCTAGATTCGTGGATATGGCAGTGGAATATCTTTTGTCAGATACAGATGACGCATGTTTAGAGTGAAGGATAAAGCTGCTATACGGAAGAAGATATGTAGGCAGAAAAGAAGGTATGGGATTAAAAAAATAATGGCAATGACAGAAGACTAGAGGATACATACCACTTTCGTACAAACTTATATTAAACGAAAGTGTACGAGTCCTGTGAAAGTTTTTTTTTATTTCTTAGAGTTTTCTTACCTCCTCAATAAATTACGAAAGTTATTTATTTCATTTTATATCTTTAATATTAACACAGAGTTGTATAATAAAAAATCAAATCGTTTATAAATGAGAAAAAACGGGACTTTAAAAAATATATTAATTCATTATTAAGAAATGAAATTGTTCATAATTAAGAAATGAAATTGTACCTAAGCAAAAAATGATATCAGTTATTTGTATTTCTCGGTTTCTTCGGATTTCATACTTTCACGCTGAAAAATTACCCGGTAGGTAATTTTAATTAGCATTATAGAAATAAGTTCCAATCAATTGATTATCTTTAATATTAATTGATATTAAAGATGTTTTTATCATATTCGATATAAATTTCCATTGATTGAAGCTATTTTACATGACCATAATTTTCTTCGAAGAAAAATTCTTCTCCGGCCAAAAAACAACTCTAAACAGAACGTTTTGGATGGATCTGTATTGCTTCAAGTTTGGTGTGATTTTAAACAATTATACAGGAAAAAAAAATTAGAGTTGAGTTTTTATCGGTGTAGCAGCTTCAATCCTCTCTTATCTGTGCCAACTCTCTTGTCTGATCCACTTATATAAATCCGTTATTAAACGTTATTCGAGTCGTCCTACGTAACGAGAACCGAAGTGGGACATTTGCTTAAATTTTACAAATACATTTTTAAAATTAATAAATTCCTTATTTATTTTATTGTCATTACAATTTAAATTGAAATTCTTGTTGCGCCACCCTGTAGAGCTGAAATATTTTTTAATAAGAAAATCAATACTTAATTATGCCTCTAATTAGTTGATTCTTATGTATCATGACTGTTTTGCATTAATGTGGATTATTTAACTATTTAAAATTTGGATAATACGCAATAAAGAAATCTATAACTCGCTTTATTATCATAAAGTAATTTAATCATGAAAAATATACAAAAGCTATCAAATGTTTAATGGACCCAGGTAGAAACAAACTTGATCATGACATTCAGCGACGTCATCCGTGATATATAGGTTTTTTTCTCTTCAAATTAAAAGTTTTACGAAAGAAATTTGACGCCTTAAAATAAAATTGGACGTTTTTCAAAACAAATTGGACGTTTTATTGTATTATTTAAAAAAAATATTTTTAGAAATATATTCATATTAGTAGTACATAAATTGTCAGTGTAAATACCTGCCTACATATTTTATTATTATGATTAGCAAGTGCATTAGTCGTCAGGTTGGCAAACCTGCGCGGCGCACTGTCATGGTCTATGCGCGCCATGTGTACTGAAGTTTTCAGACAAGATTTTCAATACCTACTACTTTGAATCATGAGTACTCCCAATTTGGATATTATTTTATTCACAACTTAGAGCAGACAAAAATAAATAATATACCAAACGAGTATGTACTCAAAATCCTAGGGAGGATATATTATTATAGAATAAATGTTTATTTTAAATACTTGCATAGAAAAATAATCAATTAAATTCCATAAATATAAATCTAATACTTTTGTTGGAGCGCTACGTGCAGCGCAGTCAAGGGATAACTGGAGAAGAGTCATTGCTTCTACAAAGAAAGCTACCCTCAGTAATGAAGAATAACACGCAAAAGAAGAAGATGTGCCATAAAACGATGTAATTGTATAATATATCACACTAAGGACACTTGTAAGGTATTGTTAGGGACCTGAAAATAAAAAGAGGAATATTAACTTACAAACTGTCACGTCGTTTCGCCTCAGGGATAGGCAGAGAGAATAGAACGCTACTGTGTTTTTGCAAGTATTCTTCGCCTCTTTACCTCGTCATGCATATCACTATATGAATAAAAACATGCAAGTACCTTTGTACATAAAATAAGTTCGTTCGTGCAAAATCTTAAATCCTGCCATGGGTAAAGCATCATGTGTTGGACCTAAGAGCAACACATTCATACTTTATGTAACTTATGGCCGACATCGTGCTTCTTGACGGATATTGACACTAATCATTTTCTATGTTTTAAAATGCATTGTTGTTTCATAGGTTATTACTTTTTCATTGCTTCACAAGCATTGTAAAATGAATCATAATGCGCCAGAATTGTGTGCTTTATTTTTTTTTTCAATTGACCAAATTAAGCCACAGCAACGTGTGGCCGGGTACAACTAGTATGTTCATATATTTTCCCTCAGCTCATAAACATTATTGAAATTTTCAGGTACAAAATTTGTTTTTATCATATTAAACTCTATTGAAGGTAAGTCAATATATTTCATAATACACTTCTTGGGTATTATATAAAAAAGAACCATCCTTTCATGAAATAAAAGCTTTTTACCCATACTTTTATTTATATCTTCTTCTTCTCCTTTTCCTTTAGCATTCTGTTCTCCACTGCTGTGTTTCCGTATCCTTCTAATTTTTGGTCGGTTGCTGCTTGTAGCCAGATGTCACAGTGGCTATGTCATTGGACCATTTTTTTTAGGTCTTCCGACGCCTCTTTTATTCTCCCAAGGTTAGGGGTTGATCTTGTCTTGCAACATGTCCTGCCTATTACCACTTCAGTATTGCTACGCAATCCATGATATACGCCACCTTTTTTAATATTATTTTTTATGTTTTATTTATGTCATGTTTTTTTTCTAACTTTTGGTAATCATTTTTTTTTCAAATCCTCTCCTTTTTTTCTATTTTTTTATTTTTTTTTAAATTAAACTGTTTTTTTAAATCGATGGCTAGAATGCTAAATATTAAACTCATTACTGGAATAAACAGTTTGTACTCTTGTCTCGAATTTATTTTTTTTCGTAAATTTTTTAGTTAATTCACAATAACATATTTATCCTGTAAATTATTTTTTACAAATTCAACGAAATAATATTTTTTTTACTGACCACTTTGTTCTTTTTTACAATAAAACATTTTCTAAAAATCGTTTTTACTTACAAAAGCATCTTTTAACGATGTGATCAAGTGAATGCACTTTGTGAGTCGTAAAGTAATAAGTAAAATACCGAGTATTTTATTGGATGGTGTATTGACCCTTTTTCTTTAAACTATCGTTTTATTTTTTCCTTCATACTTACTTCACCGACGTTTATTTATGGCAATAGGTACGTCAGTGCATGTAGACTGTTTCCTTTCATAGAATATGTATGAAGTTTCATAGGGGTTCTTCGGGAAACGAAAGAAAATTCCTCGTTGCATGAAAGCATATACGGGATTATAGTTTGAAATGTTAAACGGACTATTAAACTCAAAGTAGGATTTTTAAACTTAAAAGCCTTATAAATATTACTTTGATACGTTAAATGTAACAAAATACCTATACGTTGGCCAGAAAATGAACGTGTCTCATGGTTATACGAGTACAAACGCTATGAATATAATGATGCTACTTACGCTGGTCAGATTTAAACGCTTATTTTTTACACACATATAATTTTTTACGATTAAAATACCATATCGCTTACTTTGTTTGTTAACTATAAAACAACAACCGTAAATCTGACATTTATACATGTTATACTATTTACTTTAAATTATTCGTCAAACTTACATTTGAACAAATGTACTTATTTTTTTATGAAACTGTGCTTGGTAATTATTTGTTATTCAAAATTGTGTGTTTTATTTGAATTATAAACGAGTATAAATAAACTTATTATTTCAATGCAATTTAGGAGATTCGACTTTGCTGATGTTTATTTATTTTATTAGATGTTAAGGTTTTCAAAATAAAGAGTAGGTACTGTTGATAAATATATTATATTCCTACTCTTCTTTACTTTAAAAATACCTTAAGAATGTGTTTTTTCTTTATTTCTAGTAAAAATTATTTATTGAAGTGAACAAATAACATTCATAAGTCTTAAAATAAAATAATACAATCGTTTGACAAAATTGAAGTATTGAAAAAAACAAAATTCTGGTATTAATTAGAACTTCTGTCTTAACTAATCTGTAGAAGCTATGATGCTATTTATATCAAAACATACGAGTTTATATCCATGTTAATAAAAATGTTGCTTTACAAATGTAGTTATAACTCAAATATAAAAAATAAATACATTTTAGGAAATAAAATATTTTAAACCAATAAAACTCTGAAAATGGTTTTGTTTAATATTTTTAGAACAATTTACTCAGTTAAAGTCTGCAAAAATGTTGATATATGAAATTCGTATATGTTTATTTTTATTTTATTTTATTTAATTTTTTTACGGTTCACAAACAATGAAAAACATATTACAATAAATGAAATACAGTGCAATACAAATAATTTTGATGTTTTTCATCAATTAGATGGGAAAACAACAAGTTTATGGTACATAAACAATAAAAGCGCAGGTTAAACACATATATAAAGAATAGAAATTTGGTTGAAAAAAATGGTGATTACAATTAAAAGTAATGACGTAAGAAAAATTAAAGTAAAAATTTAAAGTGAAATTAAACTACGCTACATAAGCTACAAAATTGAAGACTCCACCAGATTAGTGAAATCAATTTGAAATTGATTTCACTAATCCGGTAATAGTCCTCTTGTATTTCTCCGTGCCATCATTAAATATGTCGATGGTCACATTATCAGTATTTTCTAAATTATTAAACAATCTTAGCATCCTAGAAATAGAGTTAAGTGTGCCATATTATTGTTACATACTAGGAGAGAAAATGTGTAGTGCCTCCTTAATCGCCGAGAGGGAACATTCATTGCTATCTTCTCGACACAAAATGCTAAATCAATGTAACCATGAATTATATTATAAAGATACATTAAGTCTGCAATTCGTCTCCTGATTTCCAATTTGTCAATATTGAAATATTCTAGTCGCTCCTCATAACATAACAGAGTTCGGCCTAGGTGACAATCAAATGAGAGCATACTGTACATAGTCAAATAATGAGGTGACTAGACAACACATCCAAATTCTAAGTTACTACGAGTTAATGAATAATATAAAGAGATTAGTGATGCTGGATTTTTAAAAGGTTTAGCTATTCTAATTATGAAGCTCAGCATTTTTAATGATTTTTCTTTGACTTTATCGAAATGCGTGGAGAATGTGAAGCGCGAGTCTAGAGTAATTCCAAGATCTAGAATTGTGTTAACAGAGTTAAGGTAAGGTAAGGTATGTTATACAACATTAATTAAATTAGTGAGAATTTAATTACAATGTCAGAATGAAACATCGAGATTAATTTACACCAATAAGTAAAGTAATTTAACTTTTTTGAAATATTCCTTATTTTAATAAAATGTTACATCTTACAAAAATCTCTAATTGAATGATTTTATTTTATGTCTTTTTTTGGGTTATTTTTTTTTTGATTTTTCAGCTCTAGCTGAAAATTTTAAGGGAAACTGTTATTTTCAAAGACCCACATGATATTTTTTGTCTGTGGATTGAACAAATATCAACTAATTTTGATAAACATGTTAATTTGAATAGTAGTACTTAATTATATAAAATATATGAACACAAAAAACCATCTTCGATTAATGCAGTATATGCTTGAAATGTTTTTGTGTTTATAACTGGTCGTTTTAAATACATATTATAATAATACAAGCTATAATAATATTTTGTAAACAGTGTGAAATAAACTGCGGTGAGGTTACGTAGATTTGTCTTACGGTTGGTGGTGTTGGCTTCATTTTATCTTACCCATTAACAAATATATTCTGAGTTAAACCGCCTCCATCTCACTAGCAAAGTGAACAACGTACAAAAAAGAATAACATTCCCGGCAACAAAATATTATTTATTCAATGTCAGTACAAAGAGGCACGGGTTTATTATTTAAAAATTCATTATGTGCTTACCCTTGCCGAAACACGAATGCTTCAGTACTGAATAAAAACCTATACAAAAATACTTATATAATTGATATAGAGTATTAAAATTTAACTTATATTTAAGCTTTTATTTTTGTTCCATTTTGAGAATTCTTGTTCCTAGCTGATAATGATAACACTCGACCTTACTTTTAAAAACTTTACTTTAGAAAATATATAAAATCCATTGCTAATGTATATTCGTTCTGTTATTAGTATCTATGGATAGGAGCATACAGTTCGTTTTATCGTTTAAATTGATATAAATAATGTATCAACTCGTACTGTCTTACATTATAAATGTTCTTGATCTATCTATTTAAACAACGATCAAAGGCTACCCTCTCAAATTTACGAGACAATACATTATTCTTTTACTGGCTGTTATTCACACCAAACGGTACAAAGAGTGCTGTATCGTAACGTTAACCTCCCTTAATTGTTAAGCATATGAAAATAAAGTTATCAATGTTGCGCTTGAACTATCACTACAGGGTAATATTAAATAAATAAAAGGCTAACAATTTTCTTACTTATTTGAACTCCCCTGGGAATCGAAGGAGCTTAAGGAAATGGATATTATTGATGCATGGGATAGAAACTGCAGTAGAAAGAGTAAGTAGAATAACTGCAATGGGTAAGACACTCGGAGGAAGCATAATGATGTAACTGGAACACTGCTGTATTTAGTATTTCCCTTGAGGTAGAATATATACTTACATACTTGTTTTTTCCCTACATATGTACATAAAACGTTGTTATGTTATTTTTTTAATATTCTAGGATAATAGCCTGAAATGAAACGTATTGTTCTTACAATTTTTATTGATCGCCAGAAATTTACACAACCATCAAATATTGAAATCAAGTTGAGATAGATTGGTTTCGACTCAGAAACTAAGACTTAGTTTCCGCAGCCTTACTACGGAACTACAACCGGACTTAAAAATATACTTATCACATAATATTTATCATTTTTCCAAACGTAAGCTTTGGGTACTAAGCGCGTTTAAAATAGTGAAAATTTTCTTATTTGAGGTTGTTTAGTTATTTTGTTTACGCGTTTTGGATTTGCTCCACGCGGTTGTTCATAAATATGGCATAGACGATAAAGTCTATTTAGAAGTGAATTGGCTTGTTTCAATGACTTAAATATTTAGTGACAAGTTGTGAACCTTGTAAATACTACTTCCAAATTCTCATATTAATAGACTCATTCATCTTCATTGATAATTTTAACATCACGTTCAAATAATCATAATTAAAAATTTCATTAATCACGTTTTTTTCAGTAAATATTCTCCAGGGCCAAACCAATCAAGTACCTCGAATTTCATTCTATCCCAGACACGTGTATCTTTGATATTCAAAAGTTTGTTTTTTATCACTCACACAAAAAGTTATTTACTTTTTTGATCAGTATAAAAATTAATAAATACGGTATATAAAAGAATTGGCCACATCAAATCATTTCGAATGTGAAAACCTTGCTTTTCTCTTTTGATATTATTATATTTATTCACCATGAAATCAATCCCTTTTAAAATACCGTAATATGAAAACCGTTTTACAAATCATAAAATCATTTTAGAATGTAAATTTTGTTATTTTTTGTTTTCAATTTGAAAACAAAATCCTTGAGTATTTATTTGAGAATAAATTATAAATCTGAATTTAGATGGAAGGATGATTTTAAAGATTTTATTTTTAATTTGAAAAGTAAAAATGATCATGGAAAGATTTCTTATCTACGTATTTTTTGTGAAGAACTGTGTCAAATTTTAAAAGCGTTATTAAATGAATATCTGTAATGATTTTATGTTCATTTCTAAAATTACACATATGTAAATTATGCAATATTACGCAATACAATTGTAATTTATTAAAGAGTTCACTTTGAAGTTCATTTTTAATTGATTATTAAGGGGTCGATCCAAATATTTAAATCCATAATTTTAAAAAGCCTTTCATTTTTATATTGCCGTAAATAATAAAACATTATTATAAATTTTTACATATCGCTTACTCCTTTCAAGAACGTCATAAATCAAAAATCGTGAATTTTGAGTTGTGCATGTTTTCGGAATGCCCAGAAAATGTTCTATATCCCAGCAAAAAGGCATATTTTTAACTTAATATTTGCCTGCTACAGGGCAGAAAGTGTTGTTTTTGTATTTTGAAGAAAAGGTATTGTTTAATTATTTTTTTAAATAAACTAAATATTTTTCAAATGGAGAAAAACCTTCAGGTTTTACCCAAAAAAATCTGTTGCACAGTAAAAAGTTCAATAACTGGCTTGATATTTATTTTTAAAACATTGTGTTTTATTTTTAAACTTTAAAAACATTCTCCTGAAAAATCAAGTTTTTTGATTTTTGACGTTCTTGAAAGGAGTGGGCGATATAAATAAATAGTGGCTCTTAGGCAATTTGCTTCATGGTAATCAAATCCAATTTTTATAAATATTTCATTCATCGGTAAAAAGCAAATGGTTAAAGAGATATATATGTAAATAATAGGTTGCGATCACACTTAATTTTTCCATTTAACAAGTTTGAGCACCATTAATGCGAATGGAAATAAGCAATCGGATAATGCGTAGATTTCAACGGCTGTAATAAATATTATTGAAGGTTTCCGCTCCAACCGCAGCCGCCTCCCTCGAAATCTCCCCACCCATTAAAGTATTCGAGGATAATCTTGAAAGTCAATTCATTCAATTCTATAAGATACTTATTGTTCTTTCTTTTAACGAAATGAAAGGAAGAATAATTAATTGACGAAATACTAATCAATCGTGAACAGGAAAAGAAAAAAATATATTAAATGAAATACGTTAGTAAAATAAATGTTTTGAAAACAAATTTCATTTTTGATAAAAACTTCTAATCAATCATAAAACTTTGTGTCATTATTCGGAAAATTTACAGTTTAAAATAAGTTTTTTTTATATTCTTTATAGTTTAATTTTTTATACAATTATGTTGATACCACATGTGAATTTGTCTCAATGTTTATCTATAATATTAAAATAAACTTGAATATACCCATGTTGGGTTTCAAGTTAATTTTTTGTTAACACAACTGAATATTTACATAATATAGGCAAAGGTGGTGTCATTTGTTGCTGCAAACCAATCCACAAAATTGAGATTCAGAAGAAGATATAAAATACTTTAAATACTTCATGAGCTTGAAATAAATAAATTTATTACTCTCAACTGTAGTTAAAAGCATTTTTAATAAATAATCAAGAAAATAAAGCTTCCTGGTATTGACAACTTATATCGAGAAAGCTGTTGACGTGATTCGACGCGATGTGATGTCGCGACGCCGAAATTGGCTTTGGCGTTGGAAATCGTCTTAGCGTTAGAAATACATAAGAAGCTTACCGTAAGGGCGAAGTTTTAATGACAAAAATTATTATGGTTATGCTTCTTATTCAATTACACATAAAAACAATATTGAATTTTTATTATTTTAAAATATTTTTTTGTAAAAAAATATTACCAAGTTGATGATAATTAATTCTGAAAAACATAGTAAGTCAATTTGTTCAAACGTTGACGAATAATTTGAGATATGTAAGTTTAATTTGTTGTATTGAACCATTTTAGTTTCACGGTAATTGTTATGTCAATATACATTAAACAGTAAGATAAACGATTTTGTCTTTTAACTGAAAAAAACACATATGTTCTGGGCAAAGATTCCATACATACGTTGACACTACGTTCTGAAGATTTATTAAATTTCAACCCCACTTTCATTTGGTAAAAATAAACAAGTTTTCTTGTTTAATCTGTGAATTTGTTAGCTATCATTCTAAACATAATTTCTGCAAATTATACTGAGTAAAAAATGAACCAATTTCATTTTGTAATAAAGTTTTAGATTCAAATCAGAAAGAAAAATCAATACAAGCACTAAACACGCAATCGGAAATGAACCACTATTCGCCAACCTAGAAAGTTATTCTTCATTCTTCATGAATTATTCTCAAGTGCCAAATGAAATAAGTTATTTTTTTACATTTAAAAATTCACATGAGTTTATTGTTAACCTGATAACCTCGTTAGTTTCACATTGTTGGTGAAGATTGACAACGTGAGCTTATTTCTTCGAGGTGACGACATCCAATAAAAGAGGATTTGCATTATTTTATCATTATTCGTAATTAATACTATTTCTTATCACCTTGAATAAAACTTCTTTAATAACCCTTATTTGCGCTCAATCGTGCATAGGACATTGCATCGTATTGACGCAGTGTTATCTTGATCGTCACTTACATGAAGGCAAGGTGATCACTCCTTCGCTTCAGGGACCAGTCCAGAGTAAAATTAGATAAATATTAAACACTGTCCTGAGAATCGAGCCCGGGACCTCCAGCACGATAACTAAACATGCTAACCATTACACAGAATTAATTATGAAATTTAAATATTTACTTTAATTTTTTTGTCGACCGATTTCCTCACAGCAAACATAGTGCAAACAAAAAAAATAGAAAAAAATGTCTTGTCCGAAGACTTCCTTGGAGGCTCTATATCTCCTATCTCACATCTTTTCGAATTCCAAAATCCTGTGCATTCATCGTTTTCATTAATTTACAGTATCAAACAAATAAAATATTTCAATTACTCAATGATTCACTCACCAACTGATTTTTTGCTCTTACACTACATTATTTGTTTATTTAAACAACTTTGGAGGCTAAGTTCAACTATTACTACTTTTTTATAAATTTGTTGGAAAATATTGCTTCCCCGTGAAAAAAATACTAATTTGTTTGGACATTTTTTTTGTTTTAAGCGATGTAACGATTATTTTAATTTGAAATTGCATGCGTTAAACCTTAAATTGAGTTACAAGAAAAAAAATTATGCGATTAAACAGATTTGTAAAAAAATATTAATGTTATAATAACAACAACAAAAAAATTGTCAATTTTTATAACTTCATTTTTCTAAAATCCTACTTCGAGGGTGCTTTCTGTATATTAAACCGTAACGAGGTAGTATAAATTTAAGTTTCGAGGATATAGAGTACTTTGAATTTTACTTTATGATTTTCCATTTCTTTACTTAAAAATAAATTTGTTAAAAAATAAAATAAAAATATATCATCACCAGTTTTGTAGAAGACAACCTCTTTCTTCTGGAAAAATTATTACTTTATTAATTAGTCTTGAGGAAGAATTATTGATTCGGTGTTTAATTTGTAGAACTCCATTTTAAATTATGTATTAATTTGAAATCAAACACAGATTTTTAGACTTAGTAGACTCAAAAAATCTGTATTGGATTTCAAATTAATACATAAATTACAATTAATTTTTAATAAGGTATGTGATTTTGCAAATAAATTATTCTATAAGTATTAGAAATTAAAAAGTTCTTTTGAAGTCATTTTTTAAATATGATTCGACAGCGAGAATTAACTTTCAGTTATAATGCATATATCTTTTTGCTTATTTTACCTCAAAATATTACAAAATCAACATGTGAATATAAATAAATAACCGATGGATTTTTTGCTAATCTGCGGATTTTAAAGTCACTGCCGTAAATACAATATTTTGTTTTTCCTAGAAAAGCTAACAAAAAAATATCTTAAACAAAGTACTAAGTTTCTTGTGGGAGAAATTACTTCGATTCCAATTATCTCGATTCAAAGTTCTCTTAGAACAATCTTTATTTATTGTCTAAACATAAAGGGAAAATAAATGTTTCAAAGAATAAGATTGTTGGTAACAATTTTCCGCTCTGCCTTTTGACTATTCATAAAAGGCAAAATAATATACACATTTATATTATTAAGTACAGATTCCATTAAAATATTCACTTACACCGAAAATACAGATGTATGGGAAGTTTAAAGGCTTCCAGGCTGTCGTTTGATAGTTTATATTGTGTTTATTTTATATAGTTTATATATATATATATATATATATATATATATATATATATATATATATATATATATATATATATATATATATATATATATATATATATATATATGTATTTATATATATATATATATATATATATATATATATATATATATATATATATATATATATATATATATATATATATATATATATATATATATATATATATATATATATATATATATATATATATATATATATATATATATATACATATATATATATATAAATAAATATACATATATATATATATATATATATATATATATATATTTCGTTTATTTCTAAAGTAAGAGAGATAATGAGTACTGTTTATTAAGTATAAGAAGTAATGATTAGATACGTGAAAATGTTAACAACGCCAGGCGAGCTTTGAAAGTGAATAAACAAAACTAAAAAAAACGATTTATGAACTGAATGATATACATATCTTTATCCACCTAATGACCACGCCCGAGTATACTTGGGCGGCTATTATGTGCGAAAATTCTCACACCCGAGATGATTCGGGCAAACTTTCTAGCAGAAAAGACCACTGTTGAAAAAACTCGAGTGAAAATTAATACGATTAATGATATATGGAACCAGGTGAAAAGAGGGGAGAATATATCAGACAGGAGTCTCGACACTACTGCTAGCCCTGCAATGTGAGCCTTAGTGCTGCTCCAAATTTACCACACCAAAGAGCAATTTGGATAAAATACCTAATGGTTTTTGTATATGTTTAAGTTTTAAGGATATTTACGAGTATGTTCAGTTTGTTAAATTAAAAAAGTTTAAAAATGCTTTTAATTTTTTTGTTTTAATTTTTGGTGATTACTGAAAGTATCTCTGAAAAAAATCGGAAAGCGAATCGTTTAAAAAATCTCCAAATCTCTTATCCTTTATTTTAGTTTCACCTTTTTCATATATTATCTGACAGCTTTCTTACACAATTCCTCATCTTGCATAAGAAAGGCGGACGATTTTTATCCCCAGACATAAAGAAAATGTCATAGAGATTGTGAAAGATTCCATTTATTCAAATTGTTAGCTTAGTATGGAAAAGGTTTTTTTTTGCCCAAAGTTTTTCTTTTCTTATTTTTTATTTAGATTGTACAGCAAAAAATTAAATAAATTAAAATTTCTTCTGAAAAAATAAAAACCATTACGTAGATATTTCGTATACATTTTTACCCAAAACTACGACAAATGGTTGCAAATGGTCTGAAGACTTTTTATTGACATTTTTGTAAAGATCAAGGATAATATGTAAATATATTATTAGGGATTTTTATCTGTCCTTGGCTGATTTAAGTATTAAATAAAATATCACTTTATATACTGTGTAACGTACAATATTTAACCTATGATTGACAACCACATCACTAAAATTTTGGAAGTTATATTCATGCTTCAATTGAAAAGGTCTACTGTATGTTTCTCTGTCGGTGACATCGAGGGTTGAAAAAAATAAGTTTTTTTTAAGCAGAAACCTTCTTGAATCTTGATGTATAAAACTCCTAAGCGGAGCAAATTCACAATTTGAAAATAACTATTTTGAACACACAAATACTGAAGTTTTACACCCGATGTTAAAACTTATGTATGCGAGTAAATCAATTGAAAACCAAATAAACATTTCTGAACCCAATGTACACAAACCAATCTATCAAAACATTTGAATTTCAATTATTCAATGCTATTTTTACAAACTGTATACATTAAAATACAAGTTGATAAAAAAACGCTAATTCATGATATACTAAGTGCAAAAACGTGTCAACAACTTTTTTAACGATTTTTTTAAAAATAATTATTCTTAATATTTCTAGACTTATACATGGATGTTAGTCCATGTACTTACAGTACGCAGTGCATTAAAAATAAATATAGGGTAGTACGAATATATGTAGGGTACCGTGAACCCCGAGACGTACGAAAACAACCCCACTCAAACAATATTATATTTGGGGTTATACAAAGCAGAACAATTTTAGTATTCCACTGAGGACGTTAGAAGATTTATAAATAAGTTTTGGTTAGTTGGAAGGCAAGTATGGTACAAGAGTGTCCGCATACCTACCTCTAAATTATAATGTAATTTAATCGTACCTCTGGAATGAGAATGTTCCTACTTCTTTCAACATTCTTTTGATATTATTTTAGATTCGATAATTTGAGTTGAGTTTTAATGTATTAACACGTAAGTAACAAAAGAGTTTAATTAAATATGGTTTCAAAAAAGCGAAGTTATCGTGTTCATTCTTTTACCATAATTAAACATATTACCTATCTAATTAAGTATAAATTTGCTTTTTAAAATGTGCCTGTATGTATGTATGCATGTAACACAATTTTAAATAGCATAATGAAACAGGAAATTTTATAATTATTCTGATTGTAAGCTAATGGTTCAAAAAATGGCATTAATTTATTGATTTTTAAAATTTCAGATAACATCTTGAATTTGACTCACTCTTCCCAGATTGTACGGTTTATTTCTTTGATGTCAACCTTGCCATTCTTATAACGTTTCGTCCTTGTTGTTGTTAAATATTTAAACATACGTACAAAACTTCGATGCTTAGGTACTGTTTTTTTTGTTACTGTATGTTAATTTTAACTTTATTATAAAAAATGTGAAATTTGAATAAAATTGGTCCCGTGCAATTTTTTCAGTGAATCAATATTTAAAAAAAACTTCTTCATTTTATTATAAAATATATAAAATATACTTTTTTAAATCTATTATGACAAATGTTTTGATCCATTCCTCTTCATTTTCAAATACGGTGTTTGAAAATGAAACGTAATGCATCGGAACACGTGTGACGATAGATTTTAAGAAATAGTGGTATTTACCAAGTAAAACTTTAAAAAAATGCTTCATTTCAATTCATCTCTCTCCTTTTTAAGGGGTAGGCTTAAAATGATGTTATAAATATTTATTTAAATTTATAAATATTACTTGAAAAGCACACTCTCAAGCGGAAAGTGTACACTAAATAAGTGTATGGTTAAAATAGCTTACTTAGCTTTGCACGACGCAAAAGACCTCAAACCTTTGTAGTTTTGCCAAATTAGAGATTAAAGTCACATTCATGTCATGGAGGTGCTTGACATGCAGTTGGCGTGCATATATCTTCTTCAAACAAGAAAGCATTCATCAAGTGGACAGATTAAGTGCACGTAAATTACGCCATAAAGTTCATCGAGTGCTTTAGAGAGAAAATCTAAATGTAATTGGGCACGTAGGTACCCCTGGGGTTCACAATGATGTAAAAGGGATGAGATTTTTTTTCTCATAATTTTAAAAACATATCATTCGTTAGAAAAGAGTTACTTAAAGTAAATACGTGTAAAATTCTGACGCCAATGACATACATTTTTTTAAAAAATGGAGGAATCATGTTTAAAAAATCATGATTAATCACGAGTCGTTTTTCTAATAAATTATTCAGGAACACACATTTATTTGTTAAGATTTTTATTTCGGATAAGACTCTTATTCATTAAAATATATTTGATTGAAAAACGTTTAATTTATTGACCCGAATTTTAAATACCAATCCCTAAAAAGGAGGGTCCTCTAAATTTTTTATCGTAAAATAATTAAAGAACTGCCTTTAAATGGGATGAGAAACCATATTTTAATCAATGAGGAAAAATCATAAAGTTAAAAGTTTTCCATAATTAATAAACCTTTTTTTCATTTAAAGCATTTTATTACTAGAAAACATATTCATCGGCGTAAGAGAGTTTTGGCAGAGATAAAAGGATTTCTCCTTCTTCTTTCCCTTATGCGTGTTCAATGGTACATAGGGTACTGTATCGAATCCAGGAGAATCTATATCGAATATACATATAAAGCCGCCTTATAAGTGAAATTTAAAAGGTTCTTTAAATGAAAGATCAACGTTCGTCTAAGGAATAAACTGATTTATCTGCTATTTTGATATTTTCGTAAAATTTATTCAAGGAAATGTAATATTACATACTTATACATATGTATGAAATGAAATCTGAAATACAAAAATAAGAAGGATGAACCTTCTTTTGTTGAAAAATGATTTCTTAAATTTATAACGGAACCTTTTTAGGGTAAAACAAAGTAGGTAATAAAAATATGTTGTCCGGAATAATGGAAAATTGTGAGTTTCATCTCATTTTAAAAAAAATATTGCGTGGTAAAGTAATTTCTCAATTTCGGATATTTGGATAAATATACTCGTATATAGTCAGGATGTTTTTTTATTATTTAAAAGTGGTAAACTTGATTTTTTTGTGTATTTTTGGAATTATTTAAGTAAAAAAACAGATTTAATGCCAAATTTTACGTAAGATTCATAATGAATTTATTTTTTTGGAATGTTGACTACTGTACTCGACTTATCCATTTTATTTTATCATTCATGTTTTTTTTTTAATCAAGTTTTAAAGAACATACATTTGCCTATTGCATATTGTCAGTTCATCTTATAAGAGAATTCTACCGGTGCTAGTTGTAAAAAATGCTGAAATAAATACACGAAATTTCAAGTACCTACTACTACAGAGAAAACTGTATTTTTTTTATTTGTTGGACGATATTGTATACTGTATTTCAATCCAACGCAATATATTATATCATCGATGCAGAATTAAATATATATATATATATATATATATATATATATATATATATATATATATATATATATATATATATATATATATATATATATATATATATATTTATATTTATATATATTTATATTTATATTTATTATTTGAACATCATAGTATGTAGGGCGCCGCATTAGATCAACGGGTTGTTCACTGTATTATCATTTATGAATATATAAAAATATAAGATTATATAATGAGATAAAGATCAGTTCTGGGGTCACGAGACCTTTCTTAGCCATATAGCCACATTTTAGATATAGGAATGGAAAGAAATTGAAAGGATATAACGCAGTTGTGAAGGAGCGAAGGTTGAAAGACACCAGTGCTGTATGGGAAAAGGAATGGATAAGGAATAGTTTCAGAAAAGAGGAATAACATAAATGGCTACAGGATTACCAGTTTTAATCCCGTAATTAATTTACCAAGTATACGAGTCCCTTGAGGTTAAACCGGAATAATGGAAAGTGCAATGTAATCTTGTAGGAACATATTTTATAATATATAAATTATGATTAACTCCTTCAATCACAGCATTAAAACAACAATAAACATTTTTAATAATAAATAAAATGTCACTACCATAAAAAATACTTTTTTATATCTTATTGTTTTAATTGTATTGAAAATATGCATTTAATTATATATTTTTAATAAAATTATGTTTTGCAATACGTAAGGCAGTGCATTTTTGCTATTTTGCCATGATTGTTGATAATAATATCTATTAACTTAAATCACTACCCTCGTAATAGGTTGTCATTCAAGTTTATAAATTTAAATTCAATTAATCACGCAACCAAAATATTGACTGTAAATATCATATTATAATTACTACCAATATTGTAAATGTTAATGATCATAAGTTAACATAGTCTTAACATTCATTTGAAATGCCCATAGAAGGCAAAAAACATTATATTTTTTTAATTCAATACCAGGTTTTGAACGACTTAATTAATACATTTATCAAATGTCCCTTTATCTTTATGATGGAAAAAGTAATAATTATAATTGACAAAAATATTCTATACGATACAATGTATTCCGTGTTCAGAAACATAAAATACCTCATTTACATTAATTCAAATAGAGAAGAGATATTTTATATTAACGGTCGGCGATTAATTGTTTACATTTGGTAGGTATATTGGAGTTATATTAGGCAGTGTATAGGAGAAAATATTCAATGATTACATTATTAATATTTCTGGGAATATTTGTAGTTATACGAAGTTCGATAATTTGATATGAGATTTTTGGTCCCTACATTTTGGGCTTTTCCAACAAACGATAATATACCATATACCACAAACGGTAATATACTCATACTATACCAGGTATTGTATAATAGCAAAACGAAGACGTATTTGAAGGTAATTTGGCACTTTATGTACCATTATAATATTATTTGTGATGTAATAAATTTGACTTATGTTACCGGAATCACTTTTGTTACACTTCATAATTACTAAATGATTTAATTAACAGAGTTTCTAAGTATTAATAATTTATGGGTTTAAATTTGAAAAGCAGTCCACCCGCTCTCGCAGCAGAACTGCTATCCCAAAACCAGTAGTGCAAATTTAAAACCATAAAATATTAAAACTTGTCAGTTTTCGCTACGGTTGTCATCAATAGGGCCTTAATTGAGTGAGACAAAGCGAGTGATGAGCTCGGGATATGAATGTGGCTTTATTTCTCCTTCTCTCTATTACCGTTATATTTTATTTGATATTTAACTCTCAACAACCGTTGAATTTTCGATTTTCGATTTTCGATTTTTTAAAACCTTTTTTTATTACTGACAATGATTTGCTATCGTGTTGTATGAAACTGTAATTTTTGTATAGTTTCGGGATGAAATAAATAAAGAAAACTTTAAAAACTCTTTATTTACCACCGAAATTAACTCATTTAACTCATTTCTCACAATGAACATATTCCTTTTTAATTAATAACTTAAGTAAAAAATTTCTAATACTTGTAAGTAAATATTGTACAAAAATCTCATTTATGTTATCACATTAAATTAAAAATTTCAAAAGGGTTTGATTTAAATGTGTACACTAAATAAATATAAATAAACATTGTTACGTTTTTTAGCTATGCCTATATGTGTAGAGATTATCTGTACAAAGTTTTATACATTTCAAACATTTTGTCGATGGAAAACAATGTTCATATTAATTTCCCTATGTTGGTTATATCTCAATACTTTCAGCGAAATTGTAAATGGAAATTTCAGTAAACTCTCCAGGAAAAGTTGATTGCTTCTGGCGACGTTTTAGATTCAATAGTAAATTACAACATACCTCAATTTTATCATTCGTATTTCTATACTGAATAAAAAGTGAATGTACATAAGCACGTTGGTTATATTTCAATAAAAACAACTCGACGAATGTTTAATATTCATACCACTTATTGTTTAAAAAATAATCTAAAAAATTAACAGTATTTTATGGTTTTAAATTTACACTAATAGTTTCGGGAGAGCAGATTACTCTCCCAATTTAAACCCGTAAAATATTTTTACTTTGAACCATGTTTATTATATCGTAAGTTATTATGAAATGTAAAATTAATGCCGGCAACATAAGTATAATTTATTACATCACAAATAAAATTATAATGGTACATAAAGTGCCGAATTGCCTTCAAATTTGGTACGTGTTCGATTGCTATTATACATTAAATCTTTGAAATTTAATGCAATATTTCAAAAATATAATTTCTTTCAGAAAAAATATCTACGTCTTGCGAAACATGAACTTTTAATGTTGATAAAGTAAATAATTGATTTTTATTCAATCAGTTACAAGGTATAAAGTATCTTAATAAAAAAGTTTGTTATTATAATACAATTTACTCCAAGTAAATTTAATCGGAGGCTGACGTTAAAGTATTGTATAAGTCAATTCTAAACGAAGTGAAACGTTTCTGTTGTGTTTCTGAAATCTTAATTAATTTATCGAGAAATTGATGAAATTGTGAAAGACAGAGAATATAAATTATAACGTTTTTACTGAAAATTTCAAGTATCAAGTTAAATATTAATTAAAAGTAAACGATAAATTTAATTTGAAGAGATTATCATTATTCAAACGAAATGAACAGGTGTATTAATTTCATAAAATAATTTTTCACTGTCGAATGATCGTTAATAATCGAGCGCTTACCCTAGAATACTTAATATTTTCGGGATACAAGACACTAAGGGGCATATTAGGGAGAATTTTGATCAAAATTGACAACCATCTTGCAATAATTTCGCCATCTAGCGCAATATATAGTTCAGCATTGAGCAATGTGTGGCTCAATGCTTATTGCCTGCAATTGGTTGCTGTTTTATAATTGCCAACATTTTGTGTTTACACGCTTTGTGTGGTCGGGTATCATGGACGACATCAAATAAAATCTTTATGGCCGTGTGTCATATAAATATTATAAAACTGTAAATGAATGGAATAGGCTACCTTTAAATAAATGTTATTTGGTAAGTCCTTTTAATCAGGATATGAACCAATCAATATTATTGTTTAAAAAATTCGAGTCTGATTTTAATTATTTTGTTCGGATTATTAAACCATATCCGCTCTCTATGTGAAGCATATGGTGTCCACAAACTGTCTCGAGGCTTTTCTGTCGGCCGCCAGCTTCCTTGCGTCTTTCCGAGTCAGGTCTGCGTCCCGAGGTTCAGACGAGAACTGCCGACGAATTGTCAGGAGGCACGTGGCCGAGCCAACTGAATCGCCTTTTCTTGACGACAGTTGTGAGCAAGAATTGCTGTATCCTACGCCTTATCTCTTCATTCCTCAAATTAATTTAATTTTATTCAATTTATTTTATTTTATTTGGATAATTCAGATATATTTTTTTATGACATTACTATGAGGAAAATTATATCTGTAGATCCAAAATAAACTATTATCTTACGATTCATGAGTGACGTGAGAAAGCTAGAAAGGAACAAATATTACCGAAGTAGTGTCACGTAGTATTATTATGGGCAATTGGCACCAACACTCGGCAACACACTGCTATACCGGTACAGTGTAGGGCAACAGGACCACTTTGCAAGACCACTTGCCCATATTGCCGCAACATTTTCAGCAAACATTCAGTGAAAATTTTGTTTCTTTACAGACCCATAAATACAGTATATTCAAACTTCAAGATTTAATTACCTTTTAATTTAGAGATTTATCATTTAAGACTTTTTAAGTTTTTGTGGAATTTTTATTTCAAAGTCTAAACTAAGAATCACAGAATTTATAATTGAATTTGTTGCCTGCTCTGTATTTTTTTATAAGTTACTCAAAATGGTGGATAAAATGTAATTATAAGTATTGCATTTTTTTAACCAAAAGGTGTTTCATCTCCCATTAATTCCAAATTAAATCATGGAAATATTACCTTTAAATGTATATTGTGTTGCGATTACGATTTTTTTTAAGCATTTGCTTTTTTCATGTAAAAAAAAAAGAATAGCTACATTCCACTTTTAGGAGTAAAGAATTCAGTCAACGGTTAAAGATAATACCACAATTGAACATTGATCCTTTTTGGAACGTACGAACCTAGCGGATTTTCTCCAAACTTACACAAAGGTTCTTTTATTTTCAGAATACATACGTATAATGGGCCTTTCCCGACCATTGGTCTAAGCAATGTACTTTATTGACTTCATAGCGCCATCTTTCGTTTGATTATTAAAACTAACGTACTAAGTTTTAGCTATTGAAACGTAGATGTCGCAAAAAATGATATTAACTATTTTATGGTTGTGAACTTCGCTAAACACTAACATCACGTATCACGCGGGAAAATTTACGTCGCTGAGCGGAAATACGAACCGTTAATTTTTAAAGAATCTGTTAATATATTAACAGGCAAACAAAGCACAGTCGTGTAAAGTTTGATTGTGAAACATGCGTCGCAAATTTGATTCGCGTAAATAAAAGAATTAAAGAAATATTTATTTTAATTGGTATTGTTTGTAATGTTTTTTTTATCTTCCCTTTCCTTACTTTATTACCTATAGATAAGCCACGAAAATAGAGGAACTGTAAGTTTTTCTTTTAAAATTATAAATTATGATATAAAATAATAATAATAAACTAATATAATGATAATATTGATGAACTTTAATTATGAAATTTCAGTAATTTGAACGTTTTGTTTATTAACTAACATTTATTTTTCACTTTTTGACTTGTTTTTTTCTTCTTTGTTTCAGGTGAGTAGGAGTATCTACATCTTTTAAAATTAATTTATCAAATCGAGATTAACTGAAATGGTGAGTTTTTATTGAATTTTTATGCTTAATATTTTGAACCTTCCTGTTTTGAACAACTCATATCCGCCAGTATGAATGAACTTTACTTTTATTATTCAGCCGATATCATCTTTCATCGCGCATTATTTTGATGCACGCTTGTTTGCTATCTTTACAGATACTACCTACTCCCCATCCTACCGAATTCAATGAATACAGTCGTACAAAGAAAAATATTCAATACGTTCCGAGTACTTTGTGCCATCGTCAATATTTATTATCTGTTTATTGTAATTTTAGTATTTATATCTGAACCGTCTTTATTTATTGTCACGAATCCCCTCCTCATTTCATTTATTATTCATGGTGATCGATAAAAAAAAAATTCTTCTTGTTTTTGAACGAGCTACAGTCCCATCAATTTTTGCTTTTCAGACGCAAACAGCGTTGAACGCACCCTCGAAAACTATAATTTCATATAACGCGGTCTGCTCAGACCCTAAAGAACTCCAAAGCTCTAGGATATATATGGAAAAACCTTTGATTCGTAAATCGTGTTTATTAGTAGTGGATAGAAAGTTAATATTGCTTAAAAATATTAAAATGTGTGTTAAATTTACCGAGATTTTAATTTACTTACATAAAGCCACTCATGATTTCTACCCTGGCCCCGCTTAGCGACAGATATCAGTTTTTTTTTGTATTTTGTAGAGAGTTTTTAGTATTAATTAGTCTTGAGGAAGGAGTTTCTGCTTCAAAACTATTATGAAGTTATAAAGCAGCATAAAGAGGTCGAGTGAGATTTTTCATTAGGTAAAATAAGTAAAATGAAAATCACAATGTAAGGCCTCCAAAAATATTAATAATGATATTATTGAAAATAAAGCATTCAGGATAGACGTGATTATGTAGTAAGTAAATTAATGGAACGTTAGTGAAATCGGTTGATTATATACGTATCTACTTTTACTCGGTAGGTATACGAAAAATAAATCAGATTTGCGTATTACCTTTAAATATAAAACCAATATCCACTTCGTGTTCACCTTATCGAAATTCATGACCTAGAGCAAATTTCACCCATATACAAACTTATATTTACATATTTAAATAAATGGAAAAACAATACTATGGGGAGTACGTATTAGGCTGCACGCCAGCAAATTCGTTGACTAGTCACTCCATGTAAGTAGAATAAAGACGCAAGGTTTTCTTCGCCAGATGTAAATTCATAGAGAGCGCTGCAAAGGTGTCTCGAATGAGTAAAAAAGGATGTTCCTCCAGGTGGCAAGCTGGAAGTCGGCCGCTGGGAACAGGAGGGGTTGGAGGCGAATGTTGCGGGAAGCCAAGGCTCGATATAGGCTGTGACGTCACTGGAGAGAGAGGGTGTCTCGAGTTTTGGCTTCAGGTGTGTTTGGGTTGCATAAAGGATACTATGGTAGCAGATTTGCTTTAAAACTCAAGGGTCACAGCTGACTTTTAAACGTCATGTGTACAAAGACATTTAAATCTATCCCCTATTTAAAGCATAACCCCTTATCGAATCGGCACTTATTTTTAAATTATCAAATATTTAATTGAATTTCTATTATATTTTCTCTAAATTAATTTTGTAGTTGTTAACACATTAGGTTTCATTTGTGGAAGTCTCAGGTACGATTCCCAGGGGATTTTGATAAATATACGTGTTTATTTATTTATTCCATTTTACCCTGAACTAAGTACCTGAAGCGCAGGACCAATCACCTTGCCTTCATATAATAAATAATCAAATTACCATTGCACAACTCTATGTAATATTTTATAGAATGATATATTAACTTTGCATACATGCAAAAATATCTTTTGACAATTTTAAGAACCTACTAATGAAGATCTGAAATTTGTTGAAGACATGAACAATCACACACAGTAAAAGTAAATTTTTTTTTTTTTTTAATATCTCAACTGTCAACAGAGTCTCGCAGTTTCGGTGTCTCAATAGTGTCAACAACAGTTGAAATGTCAAAAATGTAAAATAACTACAGTGGAGAAGCCCAGATTGTGAACAAGTTGGACACACTCAAAATGTTACGTTAAATTTTTATATAATTTATATTTGAAGCACTAACTTTGTGATTTTTCATTTTATAATTGAAATGTAACATTGTATTAAAATCACTATAAATATTTTGCTTTTATTTAATTATAATGTCTACCGGTTTCGAAGCTAACCGCTTCTTTATCAAGACTGATTAATAATAGTATTAATCAGTCTTGATAAAAAAGCGGTTAGCTTCGAAACCAGTAGACATTATAATTAGGTTATAATAAAACACTTATAGTGATTTAAAAACAAAGTAACATTTTAATTATTAAATTTTTATGTTTAAATGTGCTTTCTCATAAGTATGTCTATTTACTTCTTTTGTTATAAGTAGAACGTAGATATATTTTTGTCAGTTTATAGTTATTATTACACAAACAGTGGAGATAAAACGCCTTTAGTAATTATGGTATGGTCAATTGGTAAATTTAAAAACTTGTATGAAAATATATACTAAATACCAATATAATATTCATTATTTAAATGTAATGTGCCGACCCTTAACTGAGTGTGGGCAATGAACCCACGTACGCTGACGCTAGAGCATCAAACTTGACATTCATCCCCTCCCCTAAAAAATACATTTAACCTCCTTACCTTTCTGTTATACTGATTGATTTAATTTTACAAAGTGCTGCATTAATTACAGAAAAACATCATCTTCAGATACAAAACTGGTCGTTTTTTAACGAAACGTTTCTTAATAAATCGTCAATGTACACAAAATACGAACATAATATTATACATATTTGAAAAGTAGTGATTAATATTATTGAAATAAAAGGCAAAAAGAAACGCGGCGATGCAATTCAGGCAGAAAAATGATACTTGACAAGACATGTGCAATGTGCATCTATGACTCATATTTATATGTATGTTTTTTTTCGTTTTCATAAATTAGGTCTAAAAACGGATGCACACGAGACGATTCTATTTAAATCGATTATTATTTTTTGTTGTTTAAATTATTATTTATTCCGTATTTAATGAAATTAGTATTTGCTTGTGTCACTATTATTTATATTTTTTAACGACTAGTTTCGGAAGCTACAGATGCTTCCATCTACGGGTTTAAATAAAAACTCTTATTTATATTTGAACCCGTAGATAGAAGCGTCTGTGTCGACCGAAGCAAGTCGTTAACAAATATAATACTCAAGTTGTAAAAAACAAGTATTTTATGTATAATTTTATATTTGTTTGACTATATTTTATGTATTATATACGTATAGTTAGAGAGACATTTTCAAATTATTTGTGTGCTCGGCTTTAATTAAATGAGTAATTGACATTAACAACCCATCTCTTAAAATATACGCTTTAAAAAACAAACCTTGAAGATACAACCAGATTTTCCCTTGTGAACAAAATCATTTTCAAATTGACAAAAACTATAAAGTAAACATCGAAATGAATATTGTATCAGAAATAAAAACAAAATTATACAAACAATGAATACTAATAAATTAAATGGCTAACAGCGGTAACTGTCTCGACGCCAATACTAGATTAGCAAAGAATGTATTTACTTCATTTTCAACCTTTAAAAATACTTCCATTTATCATCTTACTTCAAAGAACAAATATATGTAGTTTCTCTTCAATACTACAATTTCTCTCACTACTTTTTCACATATTCAACGTATCAAAATATAACGCGTTAAAAACGTTATTCACCTTTCTAATCAAGCTTTATCACATCATTCTTCTTGAGAAAGAACACTTTCTTCGCCATATTACAGCATTTTTCCTTTTCCAGACTGATATGAATTTTCTTTTCGCTTTAAAAATGCAGTGTCTCTGATAAACTTCTTGAAACGTCTAAGATATCACTTTCTTTCCTCAATAGTGTTCATCATATCTTTTTTTGTATCCACTCTTACTTCCTCTTCAATTCTTTACCTAATTACAATCCCTATGCCCTTCTTTTCATTATTCATCATGCAGTTATTTAAAATTTCATATTGCAATTCCTCATATTTTTTTATGTTTTATTTTTCACTTATATGTATAAGCATATCTGCCCACTATTTTCAAACGGTTGTAAAATGTTTCACTAAAATTTCATTCCTCTCATTAGTCTATTTTTATGCCCGTTATTCAATTTTCTTTAGACCCAGATAAAAATTAACATGATCGTTGTTTTGTTATTATAACATCGTTTTTATATTGAAAAAATAAGCTTTTCTTCGAAATAAATAAAAAATTAAATGAAAAGAAAAGGGTTGAAATACAAAGAGTTAAAAGCCGTTTTTTTCTCAGTATTTATTAAAAATAATTAAATACCATTTTTTTTTGTTCCGAGACACGTTTGACATCTCGCGTAGCCGATCGCTAACTAAATCATCTAGTTTGCGAGTTCCCCCTTACTAGGAATAAGCCCGCTTACCTACAAATATTCCGTTCAAAAAGTTCAAGAAATTTTTTTTTAAAGTTTGAATGTCTCCACTCAAATTTCGATATTTCACACGTCCCCAAACTTTCATAGTTAGTTATCTCGAAACAATATTTAAAAAATAATAGTACAAATTTATACTATTTATTGATATGGCAATAACTTTGTGGAATAACAAAAATCTTAACAAGGTAAAGTAAAGTTTTACTTTTCACATGTCGATGAAAACAACTGGAGTTTTCGAAACTAGTCATGTGTAATGAAATAAAACTCAATAGGTCTTCAATAAAAAAATAGTAGTATTCGTTTAAAAAGAACGATAAAACATTTTTGGTGCTGTGATTAGGATATGAATATTTTGTAAAGTTAACCCTATTAAAGTATTTGAAACTCGCTAGGTATTCTCCCAAGCGTACTTAATACACCCCTTCCCCTCCCCCCGCCCCCCCGGCGCGCGGCGCCCCTCGCGTAATCCGTTTTGGCGCCCAACCGTGTCGAGTGTGGGGCCTTATCTCGCGCATGCGCCGATAAATCGACCCTATGATAATGGTTCGTACTCTGACTTTAGGAGTTCTATGCTCCGTGCCGGTTTCAATAATGCACCGCAACTATTTGGAAAATAATAAATTAATTTTAATTCAACGTTTCATTTCTCTTTACTAGTTGAAATGCACGATAAAAATGTGAAATATTAAAATTAATATTGTAAATAAAGTAAGGATTTGTTTTTACTTGTATATATTTTTATAATTGATAATAAATCCCTAGATATAACTATTAAATTGCTGAAAGTTAATGTATAACTTATGCAGTTATTTTTATTATTTTATATATGGTATATGGTATAACTATCCATGTACTCGAATGATACTACGTTGCTGATTTTTATAAATAAGTAATAGTATAAAGGAATTAAAAAAATAAAAATAAAAACTTTATAAATATATATATATATATATATATATATATATATATATATATATATATATATATATATATATATATATATATATATATATATATACATATATATATATATATATATATATATATATATATATATATATATATATATATATATATTTATATATTTATATATTTATATATATATATATATGTATATATATATATATATATATATATATATATATATATATATATATATATATATATATATATATATATATATATATATATATATATATATATATATATATATATATATACATAAATATATATATATATATATAATATATATATATATATATATATATATATATATATATATATATATATATATATATATATATATATATATATATATATATATATATATATATATATATATATATATATATATATATATATATATATATATATATTTATATATATTTATATATATATATATATATTTATGTATATATATATATATATATATATATATATATATATATATATATATATATATATATATATATATATATATATATATATATATATATATATATATATATATATATATATATATATATATATATATATATATATATATATATATATATATATTATATATATATATATTTATATATATTTATACATAATACCCTTATTGACTGGATTATATTTGTGTATTTAACGATAATGTTGTTATTGGAAATTTAAAAATAAATACCAATAATACATTGTTGAGGTAGGTAGAAACAAAATCGAGCCTGCCGTCCGGCCACATTATATCGGTAGTGTAAAGGCAAATGGGTATATCTGTCTCAGACCAAATTTACACGAGAGCAAAAACAAACTTGTGAAATTAAATAACTCATTTGTTTTATTTATTTTTATAAATAAGTATTGCAACTACAGCTATATCCTTTTGCCAAATTATAAAATACACTATTTTAGACATTCTGTGGAACAAACTTAGAAAATTAAAAATTTGACAGATATACCCCTTTGCCATTACACTACCGATATATGACTGCTTACCGATATATGATAACAATTGTTTACCGTACCCTGGAAAATCTCTGTAAGGCATATTTTTTTTAAATATACATATAAATAAATAATTAAAATTATTAGCTGCATTTCTATTATTTATCAAATATCATTCATTTAATCAAGAAAATTCTTTATTGAACAAATTTGCACCATACTTGGTATTATAATACAATTTTTTTTTTTTTTATAAATAGAATAGAATAGTAAAAGCCCTTACAATATTGCAAACGCCTTCTTTTCACCTGCCCGCTCTACCAACTACATCCAGCGCCAAGAACTTTACTCGGCAATACTTATTAACCAATTAATTAACTAAATTCAGTTACTTTTACTTTTAAAATTAGTTTATAAATCGTTTACATTAAGCGTTATTTTTAATTCAAATTAATAATAATAATAAACAGTGTTCTTTAAGTAAGTAAGTACGACTTTTATTGCCAAGCAATCTTCTGAGTACAAAAAGCGATGTATTTATGTATCATCGCATTTTACCCTCACCTCATCTGGTGAATCCGAATACTTCACCTCACAATGAATCAATTGGAATTAATAGTGTTCATCGATTTAGTTTTCTTTTTCTTCGTCTTATTCTGCTTGGTGTAGGCCTTGTGGCTTCTTTTTAAGAGGGATTAGCCTCTTGCGATGTCGTTTCCCAGCTGTCAATCCATCTCTTTGGTGGTCTGCCCGGTAGTCGTCTAATTTTAAAATGCAGAAATCATTTTTCAATCATTAACTCTTGTCATTTCAGTTGTGAAGCATTTGACTTCACAGCTCTTTGGGCTTTCTCGCGTCACGTGTCATGTTGCGACACATGTCCTTTTGCGCTCTTGTTTAGGGCAGAACCTCTCATTTTCCTTATCTTGTCTATCTTGCGCGTGAAGAAGTGATAATGTGATTAACGTTTGCGGCTCTGTATGCAGACAACTTCCATAGTATCTTTTTCTCCGTGCGACACATTCGAACACGCTTAAAGCCCTTATCCCAACCTATATAAAGCATAAGAAACCCCATGTTTCGACGTGATGTTTCCTCAATTAGTAATTTCATTTCGACTTTGTTGAAATGAAAATGCAGATTAAATCCTCTGTATGAAAAGGAAAATGTCAGTAATGGCTGTGGTACTCGTGGTTGCATACTTTTACTCGTACCTTTAAACTGCTTATTTGTATTGTTTGAGAGTTCATATAAGAATTCATTATTTACTTACAATATTTAAGTCCATTTAAATATTTGTTCCCAATGCGTAAAACAGTATTTGAAATTAACGTTTTACAGCATTTAAGCATGAAGTTAAACCAGCGTATGACAGTTCGTAAGCCATATACTGAATACCAAGACTTTTATATTACCAACATAATAATAATCAAATCTTCTTCATTAAGGCTGTCTGAAGATTGGATTCACACTCGGTGAAGACCAAATGCTGCCTATACAATGCCTGCATTGCTCATACTCTCTTATACGGCTGTGAAACATGTCACCTTACAAGGGCCCAGAGCAGCTGTGTACTTAGCTTTGAGAATAGATGTCTGCGAGAAATTTTAGGGGTGCGGTGTTTCCTCTTTATGAGGAATGAAGAGATAAGGCGTAAGACGGAGAAAATCTTGATCAACTATCACCAAAAAATGACGATTCAGTTGACTAACCATGAACTCTGCATGCTTCCCGAGAGCCTTGATCAAACTTGCCTTTTTTACAAGGCATCAAGTTAGCGCCGCCCAGGACTACCAATTTGTCGGCAACTATTCATCGTCTAAACATCGAGGAATAGCCTGGAGACAGTTTGTGGACTCCATATGCTCCACGTAGGGAGCAGATATGGTTTAACTAACTAACTCTCCATTGATTTATAAATAATCTTTTTATTTTGATAAAATACTTTTGTTTGATAATTTGAAAAATGCTCTTCAACCGGCCAAAATTAATTAGTGCTTATTAAAGTAACAATAGTTACAATAATAAATTGTAAAAGGGCTGATTCCTTAATTTGGTTACCAAAATCATAAAAACTAAACGTTGCTAAATTTTTTAAATGATTTTTTCGACATGTTGGTTTTCGACATATTTCTGACAAAATATATAAATAAAGAATGTTTGTTTTTTATTAAAAGTTTGATAAAGATTTTTCCTTCTCAAGTCTCTATTTTTGTAGGCTAGTCTACAAGAAGTATAAACAACATTGGAAAAGTAGGTTAAAAAATATAAAACCCATACCAATTGAACATTAATATTTCTTAAAATTGTTTTGCAATTCGCGGGTTCAATACTTTTCATATCTACATTCATAGTTTATATTCTTCACCATCTAAGTCCTCATTACTAATGGTTATCACCCTTGTCATAGCAATGACTCTTCTTCAGTTATCCCTTGATTGTGCTGCACGTAGCGTTCCAACAACCGAGGTGCCTGCTGCTGCCTTAACTTGATCAGACCAACGTATGGGGATCTTCCTCTCCCTCCCTTCTCCGGCTACCAATCACAACCACTCGTTCCAGGCTAAAGAATTCGTCGGGTTCGGACATTGGCCAGAGTCAAGCCATCCTATTATAACTCCATAGTTTATATGACGTTCATAAATTGAACCATAGTTAGACCCTCAGTGCGTAGATCACTGTTCAATTAAACCCCGGAAAGTAAGTTTCAAGAGGTTCCCTGACAAAAATTTTCATGGGCGAGGCAAAAAAAAATCAAATATTCCGCTAATAGAAAGAGTAGAGAAAAATTATTCTGTCCATTTTCCAGCCCTCCTATGTATCTCCTAGGGCCTCTTTTACCACCTAGAAGAAGACCTCTTAGGCTGTAAGAGGCGGTACTACCCCCACTGGTAAATTATGATTGAATCAAAATAGTTTCTTAAAATAAACTTAAAGCAATAGGATACATAAAATGCTGTATCTCATTACAATATCAAACAGTATCATTTTTATGAACTTAACACAATCACATTTATACGGATTTATAAACATAAATAAATTTATATATTCAAATATGTGTGTGTACCTTATCCTATCATTTTTAAAGAGTGTATAAATTTTCATCTATTTAACTTGAACTTGCAAAGAAATAGATTACACAACCGGTAAAAACTATTAATTAATCACATCCTTAATTATATTTTATATCTCAAGATGAACCTTCAGTTAACAACAAAAGAACCCTACTACTACCAACAACACTTAACTTAAGAGTGATTTCGATTGGCCATTAGAGCGGGAACGACAGTCTTTGGTGCATAATAAAGATGGAAATGGATTTTTTTAATTGGTTCTTCATATACTAACTTGCATATCGTATTATTTTCAACCCTATTAGGGTAACACTTCAGTGTGAAAAGAGTGGGATTTTTAAAATAATACTCGTACGTATATGTCAGATACGCGCATGCACTATAATATATTGTGCAAAGTAATTATGTTTTATTTAATATTTATGGATATATATACACATATATATATATATATATATATATATATATATATATATATATATATATATATATATATATATATATATATATATATATATATATATATATATATATATATATATATATATATATATATATATATATATATATATATATATATATATATATATATATATATATATATATATATATATATATATATATATATATATATATATATATATATATATATATATATATTTATATATATATATAAATATATATATATATATATATATATATATATATATATATATATATATATATATATATATATATATATATTTATATATATATATATATATATATATATATATATATATATATATATATATATATATATATATATATATATATATATATTTATTTATATTTATATATATTTATATATATAAATATATATATATATATATATATATATATATATATATATATATATATATATATATATATATATATATATATATATATATATATATATATATATATATATATATTTATATATATGTATATATATATATATATATATATATATATATATATATATATATATATATATATATATATATATATATATTTATTTATATATATGTATATATATATATATATATATATATATATATATATATATATATATATATATATATATATATATATATATATATATATATATATATATATACAAATATAATTTTTAAATATAACAATACACTTTATCCAAAGATTATGATTTAATCTCAATTATTTGTATGTTAATAAAATAAAGTCTCTTTTTATAACAGTGGTATGTTTAATGATGCATTGCTCTTATAACTCGTTTTTTCTTTTATGTGTGAAAAAAATAATGAATATCCGATATATTTTTATATGCTTCCAGAAAAAGTGTTTAAAAAATGTAGAAAATTGTATTTTTTGAGTATTTTAAATTAAAGATAAATTGTATGTAGTAAGGTGTTCATTATGAAGTATTTGTTTTTTTTTGCTTTATTTTTTATTGAACTCTTTTAAACAGTTTTAAGTTTGTTTTTAGGGTTGAGTTTAATGCAACTCCTCTGTTTACAATATAAAAATACTACATTCATTTAAATCAGAAAAAGACCCAACCGTTTTTTTTCATGATAACGTTTGAATGGATAATAGAACAGGAACATATTATAAATGATGTCAAATTAATTGTTGAATTAGTTTTATATACTTAACATCATAAATTAAACAGTACCTCTTAATTTTTAAAGTGTTGTGAAACATCGACTCAAAATTATGTTTTTGATACAAGTTTTCATGTAATGTCAAATAATTAATGTTTGTAACAACATCAAGTTTCAGTATTTTGATTAAAGCGCGGGCTGAAAGATAAAGCTCTCGGATGCTGAGAACCAAGATGGCGTCTTTCCTAGTTCGCCGTTTTTCCGCTAGGCGACAACACTAACTCGCTCTGCTCGCACAGTGACGGGCCCACACATTGGGATAAATACCGCCCCAGTTCGGGCATGTGGAGTGAGGTTGTGTTTGTGAAACGTGTGAGGGTGAATTTACATTTATTAAATGAATGCCTTCAATCTTTGATATGCACTTCTCATTTCTAAACTATTTGTGTGTACATTAAGTCATGAGAGCTTCAAAAGACACGCCGGTTGTTTTTGACTACGGTTGTTATCTTTTGTCAAAGTGCCTTGCCTCAAAATAATTCAGCTGTTTCTTGTCATTTTATCCAAATATTTATTTTACCACTAACCTAATTGAACGTGCTTTACTCATACATTTATTTTTAAATTGATACTCCTTCATTTTTAATTAAAAGAGCTTATTTTACAGGAAATTTATGTGGGAAATCGTGTCATCTGTAGTTTACTGTGAACTTTATGATTTCCACGGCGCAAGCAAGTTCATTGTTGTTTTATATTCAGTGACGTCATATCGTACTATGCATTCTTTACTAGATATTTTGTTTGTTTCTCTGTGCTTCTTTTAAACTCTTAAATGTTATTCGAAGTTATTTTTATTTTACGTTTTCACTAGAATTGTAGGAAGTTGTTTCGTGAAATAATTATCATAATAATACTCGTAAAAGATTCTCTTTGATGTAAATAGAAATTAAACTGGGTAAAATAATAATGATAGCTTTATAAATAATAGGTTTACTATTTTCTTTCCAACTTCATATATTTTTGTTGTTATCTTGACAACGTTTTATGATTTTTAAATATTAATATTTTAATGAAATATATAAACCAATAATAATAAATATATAAATCAATACGTGCTTTCAAGCTTTCTTAAAATATAAAGAGGTTCAAAACAAGAATTTCTAGTTAATTCATCATTAATTAAAAACGCTTTATGATTTTAAACACAAATTAAGATATCTACTAATTTTTAGAAAAATACCTTCTTTTATATTTACAGAAACATTTTTTTTTAAATGAACAGCCATTTCTTTCTTAATGTTTTCCTTGTAACAAAATATAATTTCGTGGTGTTTTAAATATTTTTTATGGATGTAACCGAAAAGGGAAAATATTTTCTTTTATTGTGAAATAAATAATTCCTTTTTGACTGACAACATACTTTTTTGTTAAATATAATTTTGTATGAATAATTCATAAATTAATTAATAACTACAAATATAAAATAAGAAAAAAATGTTATTATGAAAAAAGTAATGTTAATAATGAAAATAAAAATATGTTTTTCATTGGATAGGTTTTCACAGTCTTTTTTCTACTATTTGAATATAATTTTATCCATGGAAATAAAAATGTAAATATTCGTTTGTTTAAAAAAACTTAACTCTCCGTTGAAGTTTTGACACGTTATTTTATTACAAAACGCGCGTGTCTTAATATATCTGTGATAGGTATCGATGTCAGCGCCATCTATTAAACGTAACAGTTATACACGCAATTCAATTCGTAACATAGAGACTATTTTTTAACAGCTGATATAATATCGTATACACATATGCATTATGTCATTAAACGCCACCTACTAAATTAGGGTAAAATATTGATAATACTACTACTACTACCATCACGCCGTTTCCCCGCAGGGGTAGGCAGAGAGGATGGAACGCCACACTCTTCTGTCCTGACATACACTCCTAGCCTCCTTCACATCCATACATCTAGTCATACATGCCCTCCGATTACGCAGACTTTTGACACCGCCAGATTTTAGGTTCTGATTGATCTGATCGTGCCAAGTCTTTTTCGGTCGTCCACGTTCTGTTTTCCCTCTCACATTCGCCACATATATTTTCTTAGTCATTCTCTCGCTATCCATTCGCTCCACATGTCCATACCACCGCAAAGAGCTCTTTCTAATCTTTTCAATTATTCCTCGTTCAGCCTTACATTCCTTTCTTATATCATCGTTTTTAATTCTGTCATACAATGATTTTCCACACATTCGTCTGAGGGAGCGCATTTCAACAGCATTCACTCTGCTTTCATCCTTCCTTTGCCAGTTCCATGTTTCGCTTCCATACATTAGTGTCGGTACTAGCACGCCGTTGTGAACCGCTAGCTTGGCTTCCATGGACATATTCTTATTCCCAATCACTCTGTTAAAAGCACCATTTATTCTATTCCCTGCATTCACTCTTCTCTCAATATCCTTATCCACTTTTCCATCCCTTGTGAACCTTGTGATAATAATAATAAATAAATAAAACGATTGGACGTACTTAAATCGGTTCATTTATTAACTTAAACAAGTCAAAATTGAAACTTTTGAAAACAGTTTATGTTAAATTAAATCGATTAAATCTCGTGACTGACTTTTTTTCGATTGTTAAGAAACATACAAGTACAGTGTATAGTAATAATGGTGTTTAATGTAGAGTAACATTAAACACCATTGTATCCTTCTAAAATATTGATAATAATAATTAATAAATAAAACGAAAGGATAAACCTACTTGAATTGGTATATTTATTCACCCGATTTTAACATAAACAAATCCAAGTTGAAATTGTAAAAATACAAAGTATGTTTTAAATTAAATCGATCAAAGACAACTCGTGACTGACTTTTTTGTTTGATTGCAAAGAAATTTAAAAGAACAGGGTATTTATTTTTAAATTCCTAAAATATTTCAATAAGTATCCCACACCAGTTATTACGAAGATAAAAATTACATAAATAAATAGTTAAACAAAATATTACTGAAGGAAATACTTTGTCAAAATATTTATATTTTTTCCCACCCGATCCTTAATTGAGTTCAATTTACCCAGATTAAATTTTCATAAATTGGTTTAATGTTTGTAGACTCTTATTGTTTCAAGAATAAGATATTTCATTCTTAAATCGTTCTGTTTTTAGCCAAACTTTTGCATGGACTCCGTAGTAGGGTTGTTAACTCCTCTATTGACGTCATAAACTTACTCCCTCCGGATCTCTATACATATTAGCTCCCGCTAACATATTCAATATCTTTATTAGGTTTAATATAAAAATGTTCTCTTATACGTGTTATTTCACAAAATTTTACTTTACTCGACTTAAAAAATATACATATTAGATTGTGTTAGTTTATTGTTTATTTATTATTTTATTTTAGAAGCGAAAGGATTTTTAAAAGTTGCTGGAGCTAGTTCATATCTCTTAATATAAAAAATAAAATAATATATCCTTTTCAACCCTTTGTTGAAAATTTTAAACTAGCCTATCATTGATGTAATTATTTTTCATTCAATTTTTTTTTTGATAGACCAAAAAATATTTGAATACTTTTATAGTTTCGTGTCCAGTTCGAAAATGGTGTTCTATCTACTAACAAAGTTCTGTTCATTTTTGTTAAACCTCCGCTTATAAGTTTTATTCTTTTACTCCAACTCGGTATTTTTTATTTATTTATCTAATCATCGAAAATGAAGCAAAATAATTTAAAAAAAATTCAACAATTTTTAGATTTTAGTTAATTTATTTTTATTTTGTGACACTTTCATCTTCATGTCATTTTTAAACTATGACAAACTGCATTTAGGTTTCCCAAATATTCAAAACAAAATTTTTAAAAAGTGTTAGCGAAATAATCACTTGGAAGCACAAATTAGATGCTTCACTGTTATTATACTTTTCCACCTTATGGAATACATTTCCAAATTGACATTGGGACCTTGCAATATGTACTGGATAGTTAATGGATTTGTTAAAGTGAAAGGACCTTAAAACTGTTTTTTAATAAAAATTAGTATTCACAGTTCATAAATATGTTCATTTACTTAAGATTTTGGCTTGAACCCAATGTTGTTAAATTGTACAATTTATGAGTTAGGTAAAAAACACAAGTTTAATTTACATTATAACATGGTTTTATTAACTGATGTCTCGAGATTCTTTTATTCCAATATTTTAGCTAGTAAATGTAAAGTTTGAGGATAATTTAAAGTTTTTATTGATACGTCAAAATAAATTATGAAGTTTATTGAGATGAAATGTAGATATCTGAGTTGACTAACAAATTTCAATCAAAGACATCGCAGATGAAAAATTTAGTAAGTTCGTAATTTTGTTCGAAATGAGAAAGTGCAAAGTAAATGATTATATACGACCGGCATAAATTATCATTATAATATATAACATAAGCCATATGCACGTACCTACCTACTACGACTGGCTGCCACCTTTCTTTTATGCAGCGCTCCCTTGGAGTTGGCGGTAATTCATTAGCACCCCGTAGGGCAACACCACATCTTCTCATTAGTGGTGGTGGCGAGGAAGAAATTTTAGAAAACGTTCTGTCATTGGGGAAGTGATAAATCAACAAGATGTGCCCCTCCCTAGGCCTTAATTATTGCTTATCTAGTCCAAATTGTCCGATTTCTTCTCAGTGACCCTCTCCACCAAATTATCTCGCATTAAGTCTTTTTCAGCGCATTCCAGGGCGCCGTCTCTATACTGATGCAAGTTTAATATCAGCAAAGGTAGCAACAAGCTATTATATATTATTTACAACAACGCTCCTAGTATTTGTAAAATTTACATCCTGGGTTAAAATTTATTCAATCATCAGAGGTGGTTAGTATTAACCATTTTTAAAATAGTAAACATAAAATAAAACATTTAAGCGACGAGTACCTACTAATATAAAAAAATACATATAAAAATATTTACTGACAATTTTATCACTTTCGTGAAGAATTTCATTTCTACAATACGTCCTATTTTTATTTTCGTTTTTTTAATGCTCATAATCTTGTAGTTTTTTTTTGTAAAATCAAATACAGTATAAAAAAAGTATTTAGTGTAAAAACGTTATATTTGACATAATTTTTTTTCTCACTTCGCAAACGGATTATTTTTGATAATTTCGTATGTCGATTTGTGCCAAAATTATCTCAAATCTAGAAACTTTCACTCTTAATCCGCTGAAAAAATAATAAACCGGCGTAACGCATCTCTTTAAAATTGCGCTAAAACTACGTGATTGGTCCATCTATGCCTTATATTTCTTAGTTTTATTTTTGTGGGGATATTATGTGAGTTATTTATTTAAAATAAAATCTCTAAGTACATTATAATGAATTATCTCAGTCAATTTGATTTGGTCAACATATATGATCACATTAAAATTTAAAGTATCCCAATAATTACTAAATTGGGATAATTTTAATTTTAATATTATCATATATGTTAAACAACTTTGTTACTTAGTTTTATTTATTATTAAATTAATGATATAATGTGGATAATGACAACAGAAAAGTTATTTAAATCATGTTCCGTAAAGAAGACGTTAAGAAACATATGAAAGCAATTATTTTGAAATATAAATTAAATTTAAAAATCATTTTATAACTTTGTACAATATAAGCGATGATCTATTATTTTTGTCATTATGATAAGGTAAGTGAGTGACTACAATACGAACACCTTATCTATCGTCCTCGAGCCGAAGGAACTTTGTAAAATCGTGAATAATAGGAAAAGTTTGAGCATACGTGATGAAAATTATTAATAATTCCTTTGAACTTTAAGAATTTACGCGACAAAATAAATAAACTTTACAATAAGTTTGTGTCATCTCTGTCCCACAAAAATAATCAGTGTCGTGAAAGTTAAGTTATGAACACTTTCCCACCAACACTAAAAATGACCACCGATAAATAAAAATGTGCAATTGAAGATGTACATAAATGACAATTTTGAGGAGAAAGTGCGATGATGTGAAGGAGCCGAGATGGGGCAGGATTGGTGCGTCAGAAGGAAACGGAAGAGAGTTGGGAGCGGGGGCGGAAGTGCAAATGGAGGGGGATGTTCCAGAGTCGGAGCTATATACCCGTAAGCAACCTAAATTAATTAACTACCCTACCTGTTATATAGTATAATTAATTAATACTTAATGAAAGACAACCGATCATGACCATATTGCTGACATGAACATTAATCATTTGATGAAGAAAATTCGTATAACATTGATTCTTTTATACTAGAACAAAAAGTAACATAAGTATATGTTACGGTTTTTTCCTGAGTTTTGGACTAAATTGACATGTAGAAATCGATTTCTTAACAAATTTTGAGAAGTCATTGAAGAGAGTATATATGTATATGTCTTGATATTTAACGGCCTTACGACCTGCCATTGGCTAGTTTATGTCATTACTTTATGTACCAGGTCTGTAACCCTAGTTGTTTGTTGAATTGCGTTTTTGACTAAGTAAAACACAAGAAAATGTCGAAGAAAAAATGTTTATTCCAAGTATTGGCCCTCGCTAACTTCATATTTTTCCCATCTTTGCCTGTAAAAATTGTCAGTTTTTTGAGGGAAATTAGCTGTTTAGCCATTTTCGACCGTCTTTATACGAAGTGAAGTGCTGCTCAGTAAGCGCGTGGCTTATTGGCAAGAATTTTTCGGCTGGTAGTCGAAGGGGCCACACAGTTGAATGCCTCCAAGTAGCGAGTGAATCTTGATGTATTAGACGGTGCATTGTCTTGGAGAAAAATAAAACCCTCGTGTGTTTTCCGGTAACTGAGCCTTTGTCGTGCAGGGGTCCGTTGAATTCGACCAATCCTTGACGGTAGCATTGAGCTTTGACAGTTGTTCTTGGTTTTAGGAGTACATATAAAACGATTATTATCTAATCCCATCAAATGCACAACAATGTTATTTTTCCGAACCGATCTAGTTGTTAGTTCTGCGAGTTAATTAATTTCCGGAATACTACTTTTTTCGACACAAAATTTTACATGATTACTACAGACTTTTAAAAAAACTTCTTTGCTGTATGTTGTTGATGTTAAAATCTACTGATTGTCGTTGATAAATGTCAACAGAAAGATATTTACTTAAAAATATGTTCCTAAAAGAATTCAGTCGAAACTAGTTTTCGCTAGGAAATATATAATAGTTTAACTCATTAATTCGAGCGCATATTTGCTCGACGTCATCAGCTGTAATCACTCATTTGTATTCAGTAGTTAAATATTCGGCAGTATGTATTCATTGTCTAAAGTAAAGCCAATTCTAGAAAAATTAACTTTGTATATTGTTTGTTTCTCAAACAAATAATTTCCTAGATGGCTTGTGTGTATCTAAAGCATCTTTGGCAAGGGGTTGAAGGCGGGGAAAAGATGGAAAGTGGCAATCTTCAATAAACCAATTTATCTAAAGGGATAATATTTTTATTAAATTTTATTTATGCTTCATATACAGAAAATAAATAAGTACATTGACGGGATTATTGTTAAAAAACAATATCTTCCAAACAACCAAAAATTAGACTAGAGATATTGATCAAAACCATAGATAGCCGTTTGCAATCAGTGGGTAGATAGTACTTGAACATTTAAAAAACATAAATCATAAATAAACATATAAAAAAATACAATAGATGATAGTAAAGAGGGCAAAGGAAAAAGGGGAGTTTAAGGAAGGAGGTAGAGGGAAAAACTAAGGGAGGAGGATTCTAATTAAAAATAGTAATGTCTCAGACGTTTCTTAAAAGTTATAAGAGAAGTATAATATATTGTTATTAGAGAAGTATATTATATTGTTATGTAACAAATTTAAATTTCTTACTTTTTCAAAAATATGCTTTTGTAATGCTTTATATAGGCTCTGAACCTTTTTGAAGTAAGGGAGCACTTGTTATCATAAGGAAAATTCACGGAATGCCAAAATTAAAGATTAAAAAAACACACTTAGATATCTTTTAAATAAAATAAAACAGATTATTTTATTACAAACAAGTTAAAAATAATATTTAATAAATACAAAAAAAAACATAAATACTCCAATGAAATGTATAATAAATAAACAAATTTAATGTGACACCTGAGCTTGTCAGTGATATAAGGTCTTATTTGATATAACTACTCTCATTTATTCCTCCAAATTGCTAAGCTTTTTGTGTTTCTTAGTTTTATTATAAGTTAATGTCGATAAACCTAGCTTACACAAATGTGAGGCTAAAATCCGAAATTCATCTCAAATTTGCAACTCAAATCACACAGTTTTTGCGAAACACTTGCATCAAGCTCGTGGAGCACCGATAAGAACTACTTAATTTGTGCATATATATGTATGTGTGTATATATATATATATATATATATATATATATATATATATATATATATATATATATATATATATATATATATATATATATATATATAAATATATATATATATATATATATATATATATATATATATATATATATATATATATATATATATATATATATATATATATATATATATATATATATATATATATATATATATATATATATATATATATATATATATATATATATATATATATATATATATATATATATATATATATATATATATATATATATATATATATGTATATATATAGATAGATATAAATATATATATATCTATATATATATATATATATATATATATATATATATATATATATATATATATATATATATATATATATTGTATATGCAGATATAAATAAGACTTCCAGCTAATCATTGGGAAGATGATAACGCTATGAAATGATGAATGTCGTAAAATAAAATTCCTTCACTCTTATTTATTTTAACTGGTGAAAATTTAACCAGAAAACATATCGCTCACTCCTTTCAAGAACGTTATAAATCAAAAATCGACAATTTTTCAGTTGTGTATGTTTTCGGAATGCCTAGAAAATGTACTATATCCCAGCAAAAGAGGCATATTTTTAACTTAATATTTACCCGCTACAGGGCAGAAAGTGTTGTTTTTGCATTTTGAAGAAAAGGTATTGTTTAATTATTTTTCTAAATATACTAACTATTTTTCAAATGCAGAAAAAACCTTCAGGTTTTACCTAAAAAGATCTGTTGCACAGTAAAAAGTTCCATAAGTGTCTTGATATTTATTTTGAATAGATTGTTTTATATTTTTAAACTTTAAAAACGTTCTCCTGAAAAATCAAGTTTTTTGATTTATGACGTTCTTGAAAGGAGTGAGCGATATGTCATAGAAGCAATTCCAGTGAAATGTGAATTTTATTTTTTTTATATCTGTTTTTTTTTCTAAACGATGTGGATTTGTGGGGGAAGCAGAAAACGCGAATCCCAGGAATCATTACATTCATGGGATTCGCGTTTCCTGCTTATTGACGAATGTATCGACGTGTCGGAGTGGAAGGTCATCATTGGGAAAGTGAAATTAACTGGCCAGACGTAAACAAAGGTTCACGCGGGGTCACTCGGTCACGTTCGGGAGCAGGCAGAGGTGCAGCGAGCGTAGTACGGGGGGAGCCGGCCGGCGCTGCAGGCGCGCCACGCGCCGCACGACGAGCGCGCCGGGCGCCGCCACCGCGCCACGCGCCTCCGCGCCACCGCGCCACCGCGCCACCGCGACCCGCGTACCGTGGCATGCCGTAGTCGGTGAATGCCGTCTAACCGGCTCGCACGTACGAACGGCGAGGAATCGATAACGCAGAGACAACCATAACCTCCAAAATACTCGTGTGACTCCAATAACGGTTCGGCAATTTGAATATAGAACTAAATCCTAAACTCGAATAGACTATGACCGGTGTTTTGAACATTCATTTAGAATTTTCTCCAAAACTACACGAATGTATAAAATTGATTACGCCAAGAAAAATTAGTTGATTAATGTGTCGTATATAAATGTCAGTGAATAATCCGACAGTGTACGGTGTACCGTGGTGTCTAAAGGTCTGAAGGGGGAACGGGACGGGGGGTTGGAAAACAGAGTGAGGCTCCCTTGTGTCTACGCAGGTAGCCAATCACTTTTCCAAAATGGCCGCCACAACATGGCGAATGCAGATGTTAAGGATTTGTAGCGCGCGAAATGTGCTTATTTATATTGCCAATCGTGCTACGAACTATTTCTTTATTTTTAAACGTAATTATCCACACATTTCGGTCATGAATAAAATTTAAATTACTATTCAAATACAAAGTTGATACTGCTATTGTCGTACGAAATATAATTATCTAGTGGTTAGAATATATTTAACTATTTTAAAGGTATCTCAACTTGATAAAAAACATGTTTAATTCTTTTCCTTTTTATGAAAGAAGATGAAAGTCTGAGCATCCTAGGGCTTACGATCTTTTCGAAAAACTTACCGGTATGCGGAAGGATCTGAGACCATAGATATATACAGGTTTCAATGATTAATGCAATATGGATGTAAAATAATGCGCAGAACAATGAATATTACACAAGTGTATAAAGTGATCGCTTAGAAAGCCAAATGCCAGGTCGCTAACTCTGGGATCCTCGGACTTCCATCTTCTTTCATAAAACTTTTTTTATGAAAGAAGATTAAAGTCTCTCTTTGAAAGAATGATACATGTTTCATTTCAAGTTGATAACTTTAAAATTGTCATCTCATCCGTAGGGTCGTAATCCAGTTTCGTAAATAATAATAATATTTATATTGTATATTTCACTAATTTATATATCAATATGAATGACATTACGTTTCCTCGATTTTAAATTGTTACATATTTTAGTAATGTGTATTATAGGGGATCTATATTTTTTTAAAGTTTCGTGATATATTTCAAATAAAACTGAGTCAATATTCTCGATACATGTGGGTTTTAATATTATGTATCTCTGACTTTATGAATACGAAATACATTTGCATTAGACACTTTGTTATGCAAATTGAATACGGGAACTAAAACTGATTTCCATTACCTGCTATAATGTATTCAATATTAATGAGCATTGCGTTAGCACTAAGTGTAATCGTCATGCTATTTTATACTAGGCAGATAAAGTCATATTTTAACCAAGCTTCAAATAAATTTATTTATTTAGAATAACACCTCTTCTAGGGAAATATGTCTTTTTACATATAAGGTAATGCATCGGATTGAACCATATTAACTTTAGTGATTGTAAATTACAATAGTGATGTGATCATTAGTCCTCCGTTATAGATGATTTGATTTTTCGAGTGGAATATATTTGATAGAAAATATATTTGATGACGTAAGTGAAGGATAAAAAAAATGGAATTGAAATGGAGGAGACCTTAAGGAACAAACAACATTCGTCACGGAACTCAGGGTTGCATATCGTATTCGTACGAGATTGTATACTGTTTCTTTTAGGAAATACACCTTTTTACTTAAATGTAAACTGTGACATTAGATTAAATATAAATTATTTGCAATGTGCATTCTAATTAGTTTTTTATACAAAAAAAAACTTTATTAATTTATCTCATAACGACATGACCTACTTTACGCACGCAAACTACATCATTACTTAGTACAAGATAATACGATGCATTATATTCAATTAACTATCAAATATAAGTACTTGTATACGTTTACATAATTTTACTAAATACCCTTGAAACTCGACCAACAGAGTGCCAGTATTGCTTGCCAATAAACATTAATAGTCGTATGATTTAGCAATGCAACCAATAATACTTCGATGGGCTTTCGTAAGATAAAACATTGTTATTTTATCAATTTACTTTCCACTAACCTTTAAAAAATCAGGATAAAATATAAGTGGTTGTAATTTATAAGATTTGAATATCAATCTATGTGGGAATTGACCCACGATTTCACTCATTCAGGCTTAAAGTTTACATGTTTTTCCGAAAAGCATCTACATATTTTTGCATTCAAGCACTTTATTTAAAAATGTAACATTATATTTCATATATTTTTTTAAATATTTGGATTTTTTCCGTTGTAGCTCTTGTGGGATGGAACTAATTGAATGATACTGAATTAAGACCACGATTGTTCGTATTTCCATGACAATAATATTTTACTTACAGACCCGCAGCTGTACTTGAAGTTGTATACGTATCGTTTAAAACATGCTACGTAAAATATGCACATGAGACGAAGGACACATCGTATTTGTTTGTCTACCATCTCTAATTGACTTTTCAGTACTGTTCAAATATCGTAGTTTGACATTGCTCATTTATCGGTAAGAGTATATTTAAATTGAATTGCGACACATTGTTTCTTTACTACTCTTAACTGGAAAAAAGACAAACTTACAAAATCGTTATTAATCTATATATTTTTTAATGTATGAAGTGTGCAAATAAAAAAGGTTATCAAGGAAAAATCTCTTTAAAGCCAACCATAATTAAGAATGAAGTAATTAATATTGATCCTTTTTTATAAAATTTTGAACTATCAATAATATTCTAGAGTTTTCCATTTGTTAAATATAAATCAAAAGTTGTCATATTCAATCAAAATATTTTTTAAAAAAACGCAATACGATATGGGTTCTTATTTAATTTATGTTGAACATAAAATATATAAAATAAACTATACACATTACATTTTTAGTCAAATTCATTAAAACAAGTAATAAAAATTGAATATACGAAGGTATACTCTTATGTGTGTACGTGCTCGTATATAAATATAATTTAAAATGTTGTTCTATTACATCTATAGACAAAACTTGCTAAATAATTCTAGGTGCGTTGAATTTATTAAGTAAATTGCATATTTCTTTTTAATATTCGGATTGAATTGCGTCACTTCACTTGTAGGGCTTGATACGATGCGCTGTGCGCTCATTGATTTTACCACTGAGTTTTTCTTTGTAAGAGATATTGACTTCATGTAATAAATATGTTCTTTAAAATAGTAGGTATGGTAAACAATATATTTTATTGCCCACTTTAGGAAGCTCGCTTAGTTGATTTAATATTATTCGTCAAACATCGACGATAATACTAAATACTATAATGCACTTTTTTTTTAAAATAAATACTCGCATGTAATGAGTTTTATCCCATTTCAATTGAAAATGGGCTTAAAAACAATTCATAAAAAAATCTCACAGTGTAATTACAAGTCACCCAAATATCTTTTATTTTTTATTTTTTCATAAGTGACTTTTTTACAAAATGCAATTTTGCTTCCATTTTTTTAAAATTTTTAATAGAAAAGACAAAACGACTGATCAACATTACTATTGAGCCTCACACGTAACGTTTAGACAAGAATGATGGAATACGCTATTGATAAAACATTTTTTTAATAATTTATTATTAGATTAAAACCAATATTTTTAGCTTTTCCACTTTTTTATTTGACCAGCGACCGGGTTTCGTCGTTACCGACATCATCAGACCAGTCTGATGATGTCGGTAACGACGAAACCCGGTCGCTGGTCAAATAAAAAAGTGGAAAAGCTAAAAATATTGGTTTTAATCTAATAATAAATTAAAAATGCAATTCCATCACGAAGTGTCAGTGGATAATATTTTTTTAATACTACTTAATATAAATCTACATATAATAGGATTCATAATAGTTTTAATACTAGTATAAATAAGTATTGATAGATAAACTATTCAGTTTGCATTACATTAAGAAGTAGGCACTTTACTGTGTAAGAGGTGAAAGTTAACAATATTTTAAATTTAAAAAAATGTTCATCCAAAAGACAAAATAATCAGTACAGTCCCAAAAAAGTGATCAGTAACCGTCAAAGGACCGGTAACTAAACGTTTACCGTATTGGATTTAAATTTCCACAGTGGTTTCGTGGAAGTAATTCTCACATCAACAGGTTTCCAATCACCTGTCGATGGGATTTAAAACCTGGGCCCGCCACCTCGCTCGGGAGGCTTAAAGTGGTACTGGCGAAGGTTTTACAATTAAATTGAATATTTATTTATTCATTCAGCAGAATAGAGGTGATGCTCATTTTTATAATAAATTTAAGATCTAAGAATTACACATAAACAACGGTTTTCATAACAAATTCAAGTTGTTCTAGTTCATCTGTCAGTTTTTTACCATTTTTTTTTAATCTTAAAAAGAAACTTATCTCGAATTTTATTAGTTTATTTATTTTTGTACTATTTTTACTCTCTGTATAATATGCTGGCTTCTGTATAAAACATGTTAACACTAGTAGACTTTTTGTCATGAAGTAATATTTTCCATTATATGTTTGAAACTTTTGTTCTGATATTTCTTGGTGGAACTGACAAAAATAACAAGTTTATAGTTTTTTCAACATATATTTTATTTGATATATGACTAGGTTTTGTCGTTACCGACATCTGATGATGCCCTGGTCACTAGTTGAATATAATTATTATTATATTATTTAATATTTTTCAATCAACCACAAGTAACCTTTTTAGCATAGTCAAGATTTATGCATTTTAAGGCTTTTTGTAGACAGCCAGTACGCTTTCCCGATATTTGGCTGACGGAATTTTGGCCGTTAAACATTGGCTTATCAACATTTTACTGATGAACGGAGATTTAAGTGAATGTAATTTTTAGTGGAATTAACAATTTTTTTTAGAGAAAAATTATGCCTATCTCAACCTTCTGTTTCAAAATCAACTTTGTAAACTATTTCCTTCTTCCTCTTCTTCTGACCCTTATCTGCACTTAATGATGAATAGGGCACTTTATAGAATCGTTGCATGCGCTATGGTGCATAAACATTGGATTAAAAATCCTGAGTCTCACTCTAATTTTTCTTCACTTTTTGAACTTCATCTGCATCCAAGTATTTAAATATTTTAAATATCACAAAATATTTCATTTTGTGTTGTATATTATTTATTTACGGTTTTATTAATGATTTCAGTCAATTTGACAAACAATAGCACTCCAAATTTATATATAATCTAAACGATCAACAGTCATGAAATGTGTTAGTCATTTTCGTATTTATTAAAATTATTTAATTGCACTTATATAAAGTTTTAGAGTAGACCCTATGATCGAACCATGAATGTGTGTATACCATACATACGAAGTATAAACTCGATCATATGCCGGTAATTGATATGGCCTCCCAGCCTCCAACCGGCTTACGCCACTAAAAGAAGCAATTTACTTATTTTGCGACCTACTTTTGAAAAACTTTCCTTCTACAGATTACACAGGAGACTTCAAAGTTTTCTTTATTAGACATCTTATAACTTCTCCCGTTTACAATAATCAAAAGGTATTTAATATTTAATATTGAAATTTTAAGTATTGAATTAGTTAAATCTTCTATTTTATAATGTTTAATTTACAAAAACATGCACTTTTAATATAAACTAGTTTTTCTTGTCTCTTATAATCATTATTTTTTCGTCAATGACACTAACTCTCCCATTAATTAATTTATTTGAATGTGTGTTAAAGTGTTATTGATTCGTTTTTCCATATACAAAACCCTACTCGAAAATTAAAATATTATTCAGTTGGTAAAAACTTAGGTGTATTTTAAAAAAACATGTTGTTTTGGAAATCAGTTTTAGTATGACGTACGTATTTATATGGGTAAAATATATTTTTGAAGTGAAACTTCTAAGGCGGTCATTCGATAATCGATAATTGGACACAGCTTGGTGGCCACTGCCTCCATCCTAGCAAAGAACCATGACTTTAGAAACAAAGAATCTCTTTTATCGTACCTTTTTGGAAGCTTGGTAATTAAGTTGGGAATTACTCCTTCCATGAAGGATATTCTTTCCTTCTATCCCCTATCGTCTTAATTCCCCTTGGATTACCACTGACTAAACTACCAAATTTCTATCCGGTCATGGTAAATTGAATAGTATTTTTTCTTTCTTTTTTATTGTTATGTGGATATTTGCATTAATCTTCAAAGCACATTTTATTGCCTTGTCCTTATCATTCTCTTATAGGTCCTTTTTAGGTCGTTTCTAGCATGCTAGTCAGGTGGCTTACCTTAACCCTCCCTTCCCGGTGTTGTGTACCTTGCACACATTGCTTCTAATAACCATAATATCTCTATAAATATAATAAAAATAAGGCTTAGATTTTAGGTATTCCTCCATAACATATTTACTCATTCATTTAAAACAAAATATTAATAATAATCAGAATTTATCGGGAACATCGGAGGTATTTTGTGAATATCGAAAACAAATTCGGGTATAAACAGCGCGTGAAGAGTGTGCGACACTATATTCGCATCTCACTCTTGCACTGTGCGTGAGGAACTCAAAGCTCAATGTTCTCTGTGGGCTAGCGGCAGTAGCTCATGGGCTTTCGCAAGATTGGACCTATGCCCTTTCTGTGAGCGTTGCCAGATGTTTTTTTTTTTTAAGTTTTCAGCAAATAAATCTAAAGTATTAAAATCTTTTACTTCATTTATGAGCTATATATGTCCGTATTTTTCCGATTTAAATCGCTTTTTTTATTATGTAATGACTACCCAACACCTGGATGTGTTATGTGGATAAAAAAATCGTAGCACTAAAAATACTTTCATAAAATTATGGTAATTTCATTCTGTTCAATTTATTAAATTTAAGCCAATATCACTTTCCTTTTTTATTATTTTCTTTCTGCACGAAGATGCTATAGCTACCAGAGAACTCTTTCAGGCAGTTTTTCTCGTTCTTCGGCGAGTACTCATGAAGAGAAAAAGTCTTATTCATTAAAAAACACAAATTCACTATTTTGTCTAAAGAGAATTAAATAAAATATCATCAATCATCTTTGAAACCCCTTTAAGTGACGGTTGCGGTCTTTTTGGTATTAATAATAAAACAACGAATGTAATTTACACTAGCAGTCTCCGATTTCGGGGTCTTCTAGAATGGTGTTAAGGAAAAAGTTGACATCGATTGATTGATAAGCAGATACTAAATGAATGAATAAAAAATGAACACGGGATACTAATTAAAAAGTGTATAAGCGTATTACACGCGATTGAAGAAATAAAGTGGCCTTCGAAGGTGCGTTTTGTGAATAAGATCTGGAGGGGATTTCCTAATGAGATGCCTCGGAAGAGAGCCGAGAGCGACTAACGGCGAGGCGTCCAAGCCGGCGATGGGGGGGTTACCGCTCCCCAGGTAACGATGCTGACGCTCGTGTTCATGATATGGGCGCTATTCCGAGAGCTGATGACGAGCCGCGAGCGGTCGGGCAGCCCCGAGCGGGCGGAGGGCGCGGCGGGCGGCGCGGAGGGCGTGGAGGGCGGCGCGGAGGGCGCGCGGCCCAACGGGCGCGCGGGCGGGGCGCGCAGCCCGGGCTCGCCCGCGCGCTCGCCGGACGACGGGCCGAGCTACCGCCGCATGGGCAAGTCGCGCGAGAACAGCGACTTCTCCACCGTGTCCAGCTACACGAGCTCCTCCAACTGCAGCGGCAGCCTCACCACCACGTCGGCGCCCTCGGGGACGGAAGAGCCGCACAGGAGGTATAGCGCGTCTTGCGTCAGCGTCTAAGGTGACCGGAGCATTTGTATCAGCGTCAAAATAACTCCATTCTTCTTAACTCTCGAATACCAGACCAGTCACAAGGTTTTTAATAATAAATTCGAAGCAATATTTGTTTATTCATAGATTTGAGTTCAATTTGTAGAACTTTATTTAATTTATGTATAAAATATTCAAACACTGATTTTTTAGTCTACTAAGACATGATTGATTTTTATGTGTTTTTTCAACATTAAAATTATTACACTCAAAAAATCAATGTTTGATTCAACATTTAATACATAAAAAAAAAACAATAATATTCAGTTTATGCGCCGAATTATACTAGTGTCATTATTGTGACATTCGTAAATTAAAAAATATATATATATATATAGATACCAGTTATAAATATAACGTGCGTGTACAGTTTTTATGTTCAATTTGACAAATGATGTTAGCTCAACATTTTTCCAGTATTAGCAAATATCCGAGTAGATGCTGTTTATATCGTACTTTAATTTTTTTACAATATGTTTAGTTCCATAGTAAAATAAAATCAGCACAACCTTTTTGACATATCCTCTTATGATAACACGATACTCATATTTAGGCGACTGCCATGAAGCAGCCGCACATAAGATAGCGCGGTGGTTCATTAGGTAGGGTAGACTGGGTACGGTTGAAACAATTTTGCTTATTTTGTCCATAGTATTGCTCTTTACAAGTCAAGCGATGATGAAGATGCATTAAATACAAGAGCGTGTTTCTGTCTACTAATGGGAAGTATTATTTCAGTACCCGGTGTGTTATTTTTAGTGGCAGATCAAATTTAAAAAATATATCCGATTTGTTTCAACCGTCCCCATACCAGGGGCAGTTGAAACAGTGATTGGGGTCAGTTGAAACACAAGCAAATAAATCAATATTTAATATTGTAAGACGTTTCATTCATTATTTATTTTTGTTTTATAAATAATTATGGCATCGCATGACAATATTATTCAGTCTACAGATATGTAATGAACAAAAACAACTAAAAACAATGGCATTTAAAAAAAAAAACAAATCGAACGAAAATAATCTGTGAATAAACTAAAAGGAAACACTTCTTTCATTTTGATTAGTCATAAATCAAGCGAAAATCTAGCTTTGGGATCATTCCGAGTCGCAATTGTGGCAAAAATAGCTAAGACCACCTTTTGTGCAGTCTTCTTGAGCCCACAGTTTACAAGTGGTGCACTGTATCCACTTTTCACCGGATCTGCTCTCTGAATACAGTAACAGACAAACAAGACAATAGCACTCGTCCTCTTTTGATGATGATTCCTGTTGCGTATTATGATTATTTTTTCCTTTAACGATCCTTCTACTTTTTCTTCCATCCAATTTTTTCTTGACTTACTTAGTTTTCATCCGTTTCAACCTTATTTCATGCTCCTTTCTTATATCTTCTTTCTCTGTTTTTTTAGTAGCAAGTATTTTGCAAGCTCCTGTTCCTGCTCTTTATTAAAAAAACTTCGTTATGGGGTTCATATCCCATTTTCTTCTTCACCAGATGCATCTCGCTTTCGCATATATCTAATGAGCGAACAGTGGTTTAATCCATGCTTCTCCGCCGCTTTTTGCAGTGAATCTCCTGCTTTAACCTCCTCATAAGCGTATGTATACCTCGACAAGTCGACCTCCCCTCTCGAAGTCTTTCTTGCGCGTACTCTCGGCATCAAGAAAACAGGAAAACTGAAAAAATATGTTGTTTCAACCGTACCCACAAAAAATGTTTCAACCGTCCCCAACCCCTCCTTTAGGTGGAAAACAGAAAATAGTAATGTTAACAATAATGGCACATTAAAACTAATCACTATATCGTGTTCTACAAGCTTCATTTCAAACACGAAATCATACTCAATAATATCGTTTCAATAGAAACCGTAATAAAAGGAAAATTCTCAGAACAAAAATACTTACTTTTGGTTATCAAAATACAATAGGACCTCCTACAAGCAACTACACCGTGCGGCGAGCGATGCAACACTGATATTCGTGTTTGAACTTGTTGTCCGCTTTGTTCGTCCCTTGGACCCTTCATCCTACCGCATACGGTTTGCAAGATATTTGCTCTGTTTCAACCGTCCTTTGTTTCAACCGTACCCAGTCTACCCTATTCACGTTTGCGTGACTATTCTCATTCGGTACAATTGACCTATTTCATGTAAATATGATCAACTGGATGTACAATGTACTATGAACTTTCGGGGTTAAAATTAAAGCTGTTAGAAAAATAATTGAATGGTTAGTTTAAAGCGGCTAGTTTTTTATATATATACTCGTAAAATTGAATTAAATATGCTGGATTTAGACTCAAGGTTCAGTTCTTTAATCAGTTTTGATGTTTAACTGAACAATTAACTGAATCGTTATTTATTGCTTTCCCTTACCATACCCTTGACATTTTAAAGTATGGCAACAAACTAGAATTTAAGTATTTTCATTTTAGTGCTGTGAAATAACACGTTTTTAATATTTTTCATACAATAAAGTACTCTGTTAGGGAAAAAATATACTTTGCATATAATATACATAATAATGATGTTTGAATTAGTAGTGCTTATTATTAAGTACGTCAACAAAATTCTTTTTTAACTTATATAATATTATCCGCTCTTGTTGCGTTATATCAGCTAGTTTAAATTAATAAATATGGTCTTAAAATCATTTTTCAACTTTACGTTCGATATTATTTTACTTTTTTTTAATATTCGGTAAATATTTATCAAACTTATAAACATTTATAATACAGTAATGGAAAGGTATTCATAAAACAACGATACAAATGCTCGTGTCTTGGCGCACCTCCTACGTAAAGTGCCTTCGTACCGAGAGTGAAGTGTTTGGACGTCGTGTTGTGTAGGTTCTCAGAAGGAGCGTCGCGACGCGCCGAGGCAGGACGCCGACGGTCCAGCGCGAGGGGCGCCGCCCGTCGCTATATTCGGCGAGGTCTCCCTCCTTCAGACAGACGCCGAACCACTGGCAGGTAACACACAAAACGGGTATCTTTTGTCTTAAATAATGACAAAAAATTAAAAATGTGCTAAATAATTTTTAGAATTATAATGTGATAATAATGTTTTAATTTAATTATAATAATGTTTAGAATTATATCGGTGGTCCATTAATTAAAATTATGTACAGAACTGTTTTATATTAACTTCCTTATATGAAATTCCCTGTAAAAATACACATCGATACATATGGACATATGAATCGATGTATATAAAAACGAGGTTGCCATATAAACTGACACCGGATTCCAACCGTCAAATTGCTGAATCTCCATATTTCATACATTTCGTTTAATTTACTACCTAGCCGATTTTTGTTAGATACTATTTTATAATAATACTTGTTACGGAGAACACTTTATCTAAGAAACATTATATATATATATATATATATATATATATATATATATATATATATATATATATATATATGTTTGTGTATATATATATATATATATATATATATATATATATATATATATATATATATATATATATATGTTTGTGTATATATATATATTTATGTATGTATATATATATATATATATATATATATATATATATATATATATATATATACATACATATATATATATATATACATATATATATATATATATATATATATATATATATATATATATATATATATATATATATATATATATATATATTTATATATGTATATATATATATATATATATATATATATATATATATATATATATATATATATATATATATGTATATATATATATATATATATATATTTATATATATATATATATATATATATACATACATATATACACATATATTTTTTTTAATGCTATCTTTTAATATATGTTTGTTTAACTAATCTCGTATAAAGTTCTAATTTCAAATTAGGTTTAGGCTATACAACTTTAAAAGTTAAAACCTAAGTAGGGCCATAATACGCGGTGTTGCGTAAGACGTGGTAACTAGATTTTAGAATCGCTTGGACAAATACAAGCTGAATTAAGGCATATTCCACGTCTTGCTACAACATGTACTTACTGTGTAACTGCTTGCAAATCAATCATAATTATCTGCAAGTAATTTTTCTATCTTGTGATGCATGAGAAAATTCAAAATATGTTTTATATAGAAAAATATTATTTTTATATTACATATGTTTAGCGCTGTACTAGGCTTTGTATTTTATTGCTACCCCTCGTTTGCAAGTGGTTTTTGTTGTATCTGATTTTTCTTAAATAAATAAATGCGTTGTTAAGAATATTTCAAATTTGGTAAACCTAAGTGGTTAGTTGGTGGTGTTTCGAAATCGAAATCAAGTTCCGGCAGGGGAAGATCTATCTAGAAATGCTGATTAAGATTCTCGGACACTAACCACTGACCCACAGCCCGACTAAATAGGTACAAATGATAAGAGTATTAAAAGGATTCCTTGAAGATGAGTTTCTACTTTTTTATTAAGATAATATTCTTGTAATCCTGTCAGGTCAGTGACGTTATCACATCGCATCAAACATTAAAATATCTCATCCGGATTTTACACTAATATTTTCCGAACATCCTTATTATTTTTTCATATACAAACAAAGTGTTTAAGTACGACTTTACTCTTATTGAAATAATTTCAATTTGATAATATGTTACATGTGGATTTAAACTTAATATATATTTTTTATATTAAAAGCATTTTTGACTTTGTGGTATGTATGGTAATATAATACTCTCCTTATCATTCATTGTTCATTTTCTGTAATACCACTTTAAAATACACTCCTTCATGACTACCGGTTTCGGAATAATCATTCCATCATGATGTCAAATGTAGTCTACATTTGATGGTACCTACCTACTTCATATTTTTTACGTTATTACTTGGTAATTATTAATGTAGATCATTTTACTCCCGAATGATGATTTTCATATTGCGATACCGTTGCGACACAATTACTCATGATGCATCGGGATCTTTCGGTCCTCGGAAACAAATTAAGTATTCTTAGAAACGGTTGTCGTTAAGGAAGTGATACAATTCTCAGTTCCACGTATTGTATCTTGTTGTGCAAGACCACGTATGATGTATGTTTGCTTTAATTATTAAAGTTGAGATGGTGATAGGGCCTTCAAATACACAATTGTGCTCAAAGTTTTACATTGTTAGGGTATTTAATATCATAAATGGATGTAATTTGTACAAAATATATGTTTCTTAAACTCCATAAATTGAAGTACAAATGACTACGTACATATAAATTTTATTGGTTGAGATTTCGTATAAGTTCAATTAGCCTTGGAATTTTTATTCGCGTTTACAGTTGACGATCGCTTTGCCTTATTAGAAACTTATAATATAATTACTGAAGACCTTTAAATACTTTTTGTATATTTTTACATCGTTTTGCTTAATTAATCAAATTCTGAATAAATGTACAACAGATTCTTTGATCTTGTACAACTATATATTAAATTAACATGTAAATTTAATCCCATAATAAAGGTTTAAAGAAAAAAATATTCTTTTAACTGATCATATCTTAAGGCGGACAATTTAATTTAAAAGGTGTTACGTCGTACTCGAAATTCATATCCATTTTTCTAGAATTTTTATTTAATAAATTTTCACAAAAAAAATCAGATGGTGCATAGGATGCCATATCTAATCGACGTTGTGTTAACTCAAGTGTTAATTACATAATATCTCGGCAAGATGAGTGCTGTGCTCTAGATTGTTATATTTGGGAAGAAATATATTTGAGGGATGCAGATGACGAAAGTGAAGGAGTTTTTAGTGAAGGATATGACCATGACATAGAAAAGGAAATGGGGATAAACGGCTGAGGCCATCGGGGTCCCATACTCTTAGTCGTACTACTTGTTATGAGTACATTTGTAATGCGTCAATCTTCTATGTATGCATACACATATTATGTTTTATTATACATTATGTATAATCGTGATTATTTTCAGGTCATTTTTTATTGGAGTTATTTTATTAAGGATCTAAATTTAACTGTTCTTTTTTATGTTGAAACACAATAGAAAGGAATTGGAAAGTATACATATCTAGTTTGTACAATGCTTTTGAAGCATTAAAAATATTTAAAATCTATGAAACAATAATATCGAAAACATTGAAAATGCCAAGTGGCAGAAGCTGTCAAGAAGCCCGCTGTTCGCCAAAAGCAATGCTTAGTAAAGCGTGGGTTGCTATTACGTTCAACGGATGACGCTGCCATTGCGGTCAAAAGAGATATTTTTACGTGTCACCAGTTAAAACACCTGTCACAGGTGAATATAAAAACACGCGTATAATATAAAATGATGTCTTGTTAAAATATTTAAGTAATCGGTTAATTAGTTTAGGAGATTTTATATTCCGAACCAAAGAACATTTAACTACATTTATTTTGTTTTTTTTAGTTGTTTTATTGGGCATGCATCTCCGGAAGCACACACAGTACACAAATTTCTAGGAGTACTTCGGGTTGCGCAACATCGTGTCATCGCTAATATTCTCCTTTCCTCTTCTTAATTACTGGCACCTACTATTTTTCTTCCACTTCTTTGCGTTGTTTTATTTAAATGCCAAAAGGGGTCAAAGAAAAAAAACAATCAATGTTTGTTAAGTCACGTAAAAATCATATTTTTTATGATTTTTCAGCGTTACTCGTTATTCCTACTCCTACGCCTTACATTATGACGTCAATGGCGTTGCGTGCATGTCAAAATATAATTTTATATGTATATAATTACGTACCACAAGAAAGATGTCTTAAGCTTATATATTCATACATACGCTTTTGTTACTATGTACGTTGGTACTCACTTTCATAATATACACTTCAATTCGGGAGAATTGTTCCTTTATTTATTTAATTTTTAGCTTTGTTATTAAAATTTACTGTAAAAATAAATGGAAAGATAAGTATTTTATTATTTCTCTCGATAAATAATTTTGTTTTCATGTCTAAACTGTATTAAAGAAGCCGTTTGATATGTTTTAAACGTCTTTTAAAATCTTATTATTTATATCAAACATTGGATTTTTTACTGTAAGGATGCTATATATTGATACTCATATATTGTATACTCGTATAACATATATTATAGCTGCCTTAACCGAGATATATCTTAATTTAAACCTTGTATCCAATGCAAAAGACAATCAAGTTCAAAACAGTGTTTTTTCTAGAGGTACATCTACTAGTAGACATAACCATGATCGGCCACTATTCGCCAATTAATCGGCTTATCAATCAGATCAGAAAATAATATAATCTTGAAAATTACAAATCCAAAATGTTATTTAACAAGCATTATCGTTTATCAAATTAAAAAGTCGCGTGAAGTGAAATTGGTTAGTCGTTAGCGGAGTTAAATAATTTATATTTATTTTTTCTTCTTTTTTATTATTTATCTAACTCTAATTAGCATCAAATGGTGTATAGGGCTCTGCATCGTGAAGATGTAGTTATCTTGACCGTAACATACATGAATGCGAGGTGATCAATTCTGCGTCCAGAGCAATATTATATAGACATTAGAGTGACACTGATGTGTGTTATACCCCCTTGGGAATGGAACTCGACACCCCCAACATGGTAGTTACATTACGGAGACAGACAACAGTCTTCAACACAGACAACTTCTTCTTTTTTTGATACATTTATTTTAAAATTCAAAGAATAATTTCAATGTGTAACAGTTAAAATTCAATGATTAAATATTGCGTATACTCATTTTGGTAAAATCCATTTCTTTTCTCTTCATAATTATTCGCCTATTCTATGATAAACACTATTTTATTACTAGGGTAAACTAACTATTTGACCGATTAATGAGCTAAAAAAATGGACCACCTAAACTAATAGTCGGTCCATCTCATGTTACTTTACTAAAATAAGTGAATACTTACCTTATGCGCTGTTAAAATAAAGAACATAAACGCAAAGGTACTATTTGACTGAATAATCAATTACAACTAATTATAATATATACGAAAAACACGATACGAAAAAACAATCATATTTAATCATTCTGAATGTAAGTGCGTGGGTTTAATTTGCACCGAATAACGTTTCCATCGTTTTAATTAAATCATGAATATTTTTCACTGATCGATCGAATGCTTATTTGTTAATTAGATCACATGATTTGCACGTTTCGTTAATCCTTCTCACATGCCAAAAATAATCATACGTAATATGAACAAAAGTAACGAGAGCTCGGGCGAGCAGCAATCCTGTTTGTTATAATATTATATCGTGTCATTTAGATCCATTACAGCGTGACGAATGTCTGGTAATCTTTTATAAAGTGATACATAATTGATAATGTATTTCGAGAACGTTATAAGTGCAGTAACTGCAATTTCACATGACATTTGTTTATTTCACTTCTGTAAATAAATAAATGTTTTATGTGCAGATTTGAGGGTCTTTATTTTATATATATGTACATATATTTATTAAGGAGTTTTTTTCGGTAATTGTAAAATTAATGTCAACATGTTGAAACAATAATAAAATATTGAATTGTTGCTATACCTCCTATTGATGTAATATAATAATTCATTTTTATTACATGAGAATTTTGTCCGCCTCCGTAGTGTAGTGGTCAGCACGCTCGGCTACCGTTCTGGAGGTCCCGGGTTCGATTCCCAAGGGGGGTAAAATAAATATAAGTATTCAATATTACCCTGGACTGGTACCTGAAGCGGAGGGCTGATCAACTTTCCTTCATATGTAAAAGATCAAGATATCACTGCGTTTATATAACGCAGTGCCCTATGCACCATTGGGGTGCGGATAAGGGTTTAAAGAATAATTTTAACACTGGAACCAGAAATAACGATACGATAAAAAGCAACAAGTGATAAAAAAAAAAAACACCATTTAACATTGTAAATATGGTGACAATAAATTGAATAAAGTTTAATTAAATAGTCGCAAAACATTATTTTTTAAATGTAGCATAGTTGTTTGTTTGTATTTAGATATAAATAAAAAAATAATACATTTAAATAAATATTTATTTGTAAAGCGACTTGTAACTTTTTCGTAAGACAGAATGAATTATTTATTTGTGATTTGATCCAGTCGGGCACGGGCAGTGTATGTGTAATACATGTGAAGAGACAGTACGATTCGAGTCGCCAAAACGAGTCGTCGCGTTCATTGCCTTTGAACTGAAAATGTACTAATGTTTTTGTTGTATAAAATTGTGTAAATGTACTCGGCTAATATTGGCCAGAACGTTATCTCACTAATCAGTTTATGCAAATAACATTATCAACAGTTTAATTAATGTGGTTCTGTGTTTGTACGCGATTAAATCTAGTGAATGTTTGTGGTTTAAAATTTATGTGGAAACAACATCATACGGCTTCTGTTTTTTTTTCACTCCATATTTTTGCGTTAGTGTATTTACATATTTTGTTTGGTATAAATATTAATGAGTTCATTAGTGTACACACATGCACAGACATACACACACATATATATATATATATATATATATATATATATATATATATATATATATATATATATATATATATATATATATATATATATATATATATATATATATATATATATATATCGCTCACTCCTTTCAAGAACGTCATAAATCAAAAATCGTCAATTTTCAGTTGTGCGTGTTTTCGAAATGCCTAGAAAATGTACTATATCCCAGCAAAAGCTGCATATTTTTAACTTAATATTTACCCGCTCCAGGGCGGAAAGTGTTGTTTTTGCATTATGAAGAAAAGGTTTTGTTTAATTATTTTTTGAAATATACTAAATATTTTTCAAATGGAGAAAAAACCTTTAGGTTTTACCTAAAAAGATCTGTTGCGTAGTAAAAAGTTCAATAAGTGGCTTGATATTTATTTTTAATACATTGTGTTATATTTTTAATCTTTAAAAACGTTCTCCTGAAAAATCAAGTTTTTTGATTTATGACGTTCTTGAAAGGAGTGAGCGATATATATATATATTTATATATATATATATATATATATATAAACACTCAAATTACGATTTGAGAATAATTTAATTTTTTTTAGCTAAGAAGCGTCGACCCTTTCCCGGCAAAACATTGTAAACGTCACAAAGGTTAATGACGTCTTGAATCAGTGATGTGCGTATTCACAATTGCCTTTTAATTTTGATCTTGTTACGAAATCGTACTAAAACAGTTTTTAAAAAACAAGTAAAATTTCAAACACCACTTGTTAAGTTTCATATATTTCTAATGATGAAATATCCGTTTAATCATGGATATCCTTTTTATTTTAGTACATTCTAAATTTATCTTACTTAACTCATTGCACGACCTATATTTCATAACAATTTATGTGAACTATCAAAATATAGGTTTATACCTTGATATATATATTTTAATATTATATATATATATATATATATATATATATATATATATATATATATATATATATATATATATATATATATATATATACATGTATATATATATATATATATATATATATATATATATATATATATATATATATATATATATATATATATAAAATATATATATATATAAATATATATACATATTTATATATATATTATGTTAAACCCTAATTATTGTTTTGAAAATACTGCGATCACGTATTTTCACGTCTAATAATTTACTTACTCGAATTCTTATCAAAATTTCAATCAATCGTTCAGACGAAATTCAAGTAATACGACTCTAAATATGTTTTAAACAGATATATTTGTAAAACCGTAAAAATTTACACACTTCAGGAACACTCTTAGGATTGCTTCAATGTGTAATGTTGTACATTTCCAAATTACACGTAAACTTATGTGTACATTCATTTAATTTTAATTTTAACATGTGCGATGTATTGCGGGAAAATAATCAATGCTTTTATATTTTAATTAGTGGGAACGACAAATTGGCAATACATTTATATAAAACACGTTACAGCTACCCAACAAAGTACGGCGCTACTTATGCGTGTCGTGAAAAGCAGCGATCATTCTTTCGCTCCGGTTTTACTGGCAATAGTCGATATGCAGTATTTGACGAAAAATAGTATTTTTGATTGCAGTGTTAAACAATCGAATATTATTCTTTATACAATATCATATTATAAAGATATGTAACATACAGGGTTTTTCCATTCCTTTTTTTTATACAAAAACAATTAGACGAATCAACGTTTGTGCTTACGTAATTACAATCTTTATTTATATAATTTGGCAAAATGATAGAATACGGTATTGTAATGAATGATATTTGAATACTTTTTTTTAGTAAAAAAACTTGACATATAGTGATTTCCGGGACCTTTTTCGTTTTAAAAAAAACCCTGGTTATATATATTTACCAAAAAAAAATAATATTGTGTATAGAAACAAATGTTTTCATGTTTTCCTTTTAAATACAACGTCGTGTTATAGGTCAGTTACAGAAAATCATATGCAATCTCTTGATATTTTAATCTTATGAAAATTTAAGCATTTTAGAAGAATAAGTATTAAAATTGAATATCGCATTTACTTAGCATTCAAATTACAGGAAGTGGTTTTTTGCATCAATCTTCATAGCTCTCGATTAAAACTCCTAATAAAATATATTTTTAGGTTTGTTTTAGATAAATCCTTTTTTCTTTACTGAAAACTTATTTTTAATATACAAAATATTACTTATGTAGAACTAGTTTCATCTTACAACATTTTGAGTGTGTCCAAATACTTGTTCACAAAATCTGGATTATCTCCAATTACAGGAGTTATTTTCATATTATTTTTTGACATCTCATCAAAGATGAAGAAGAATATGGAAGTCTGGGCATTTACGGGGCTTACGACCGTCATAGGCTGGTTTGAGTGATCACTTTACACACGTGTAACATTCACACGTGTTTTTTGAATGTTACACGTGTGTAAAGTGATCACTCAAACCAGCCTATGACGGTCGTAAGCCCCGTAAATGCCCAGACTTCCATATTCTTCTTCATCTTTGATGAGATGTCAAAAAATAATATGAAAATAACTCCTGTAATTGGAGATAATCCAGATTTTGTGAACAAGTATTTGGACACACTCAAAATGTTGTAAATAAATTATCTGGTCAAATTATAAGCTTAATAATAAAAATGAAAATGGTATTTTCTGGCGTTTCTCATGTGTGTGATTATAATCCGGGATTCGGATCTCACATACTAATATAAGAGTTTCTGCTTAATAAAAAGCTTCTTTACATCTCACCAATAGATGTCTCTAGTGAAGTTTTAGTGATTCATGAACAAGGTTTCTAAATTGGTTCATATATATAGAACTTCCAAGAATTTGAGTAGTTTGGTTGTCAATAATGGGTAGAATTGGTGAATGTTACACGTGTGTAAAGTGATCACTCAAACCAGCCTATGACGGTCGTAAGCCCCGTAAATGCCCAGACTTCCATATTCTTCTTCATCTTTGATGAGATGTCAAAAAATAATAGTTTCATCTTATTTTAGTTTTTAGCAATAACTTAATATTATTTGAAATATTTTTATTAGACTACTTAGTTTTATTTCATACGACTAGTTTCGAAAACATCTGTTGTTTTCGAAACAATAAACAAAATAAATCTTAATTAGTGGTCTAATACGAGTGTTTGATTTTGAACACTCAACTTTATCTTTAATAAACTATTTTTCCTTAAAAACGATAAAGCGAAATATTTATATATATATATATATATATATATATATATATATATATATATATATATATATATTTATATATATATATATATAGATATATATATATATATATATATATATATATATATATATATATATATATATATATATATATATATATATATATATATATATATATATATATAAATATATATATATATATATATATATATATATATATATATATATATATATATATATATATATATATATATATATATATATATATATATTTAAATATATATATACATATATATATATATAATATTCCTGATGAGTAATTTCCATTTCTCATTTTGGGATATGGGATTAAGATTAACAAAACTGAAACACATATGACGTAGTTTTAAAATAAAATAAAAAATTAAACAAAGCTATCACTAATTTATAAAACTATCGTGTGTTTGCATTTTCAGTATTTATTAAACCGATCAAATTATAATAAGAAATACATTATTTTTTGGCAAGTGTTGTGTTGTGTTGTGATATGGCCTCTGTCGGGAGCGACGTAGGGTCCTTGCGCACGTGGGGCGGGAACGTGGTGCGCGTGCGCCGGCCGTCGCGCAGCCTCTCGCTGTCCGGCCCCGCGCCCGGCTCCCCCGGCCCCGGCGGCGCTATCTACCTCGCGTGCAGGCCGTGAGTAACGTCAGCTGATCGAGTAGCGGCCGGCCTTCTTGGCACGTGGACACGTGGACACGTGGATCTACACTCGTGTTAGGGCAATCTTACTTCTCGCACGACAATACACGAACCCCAAACTAGATGATGGCCATATTCTTAAATCATGCTAAGCGATTAATTTCTTCTAACTCAACGAGAAATCTCAACTCTCACAAAACGCTCCGAATGCCATCCGACGTTATATCCAATTATTTTTTTATTTTAAAAACATATTACATGCATAAGTCACATATTATATAATATTGCCGATGAGTAAATTCCATTATTCATTTTGGGACATGGGATTAAGTTTAACAATCTGAAACACAAATAATAATGTTTGAAAAAAGATTTAAGAAAATTAACAAAACTAACGTAAGACAGAATATAAAATATAACACAATAAACGGTTATAGTAAATAGGCATGTAAAATACATAAGGTAAGAAGCAAATTCAGAATGAACAAATGAAAAAAATATAGCTTAAGTATTTTTTAAGTTCATTCATTTTGTTTTAAATATTGAAAGCATTAACTTTGTGGATCATATTGATATATTATTTTGAGAAAAGACTTATGACATAAATTAAACCCTGAAGAGGGCAACAGGTTGTTGCCGAAACAAGTGAGTGGATCAAAGTCTTTTTATTTCTCAAAATAATATATCATTCATTTTGGATCCTCGACTGGGTTCTATGCAAGGAACTTACTCCAAACTAAGTTGTGTTTATCAACTCTTCATTCATTTTATGTCCACGTGTATTATGATGATGAATATCACTATTAAAAATCGGTTTGGTGTTGCTGTGAGTCGTTTGAAAGATTATTTGTAACATTTGTAATCTCATATAATATGTTGGGAGAGTGTCGAAAGGTTATGTTAGGGCAATTTTATTTCTCGCACATCAACATAAACGCCAAAGTATATCGGTGCTGTTTTTAGCATGCTTTTCACATGGCCGTCCAACATCGTGTCAAGCGAGTCTTTTTTAACTTGTCGAAAAATCTTAAATTACATACAAAACACATGCTCCTAATGTCATCTGACACTGTCCGTCAGTCTTCGTAGCGTATCGTGGTGGATGTTTTTCTATGTAATGTTTGTTATAAATAAGAAATAATATATTAATTCGAATATAATAATATCAATAATTGAGGTTAAAACAAAAACAATAACAACAAAATATATATGCGTATTTATTTTTTTTAATTACACCTGTCAATCAAAGGTTCTGTTGCCTCTCGAAATTAGTCATGAATACAATAAATTTCACCATTTTCACCATTTGTAAAATTAATCTAATATTATATTTATCCTGCAGACTCAATGGCGAATGAACAATATAATAGATATTTTGTATATATAAAGTATTATAACTTTGTGGTATTGTAATAAAACACTATTTATTTTGATGCATTTATCGTATTTCTCTCTTTCAAAATTTTTTTTACGCAATTGTCAAATCGTAATAATTTTATTTTTATATCCTGATGATGGAATACTTTTCCAAAATCGGTAGTCACAAATAAGTGTTTATAAAAGTGGTATTACACAAAGTAAACAATGTATGATAAGGAGATTGTTTTAATATACATATGTAGAGTTCGTAGTACACCTACCGTTATAATATTGTTCTGGCCGTCAGATGGATGTGAAATACTAAAAGTCACTAATACCCCAAACCTTTGATGTCGAATAAATTTTGGAAACCGAAATAATGATTTTTTTCTTATATCTACTTTACCAAATACAACAGGTGTTGGTTACGGTTTGAAAATATTATCTTTATTATACGTAGGTACTTTTTTCATAAAAAAATGATAAAGAAAAAACATACGTTCATGATGTTGTATTTTACTTCACGTCGAGTTTGTTATCCAGCGTTTGGAAAAAAACCCTAGAACTTGCTTAAAGTAGAATTTCTGGTTTAATAAAATAAGTGTGATTTTTTTTTAATTTTTCAGGATTTTCCTGATGTGTGATGTGTAATCATTTGGAAAAATAATTCGTATATGTGAAATCAAGTAAAGATCTACTGATTCTTGACTTATAATTCCTACCATAGATTTCTACCATTTTGTTTGTATTGGAAAGTGTTTCTGTCATTTGAAATATACTTATACAACTTTTGAAATTTGAGTAATTTGGTTGTTATTGGACGTAGAATGGTAAATGCAACGTTGCATGAAAAGTGATTTTTAAACAAGCCAACGACAGATCATCAGTTTGTATCAAGTTATTTTTAACTCAATAACTTCTTATACAATGCTGAAAAACGAAATAAAATGAAAATATTGAATAGGTGTCGATAAATAAAAATGATTGACTTCCAATGGCATTCCTAAGAGAGTATCATCCATCATTATTAATTAAACAATAATTACAAGTTAAAGTAACAATTTTTAAATTCAATCTCAATTATATAAGAGATAACCATTACCTTTTTGGCGTGTAAAAATAACTTTAACTACACAGTAAATGTGTTTACATCACTGATATCATATTATATAGTATTCACATTATTAGAAATATTTAAAAAAAAAAACATTATTTGAGATAATTTGATGATCGGTCCAAATCATAGTTATTAGAATAAAACTTGTTCGGTGATTGTTTTCTTTAAGACTACTTTGTGTGCACAACTTTACCCACTTTACTATTGTGTGCATTATTATTTACTATGATATACCTTTTTTATCACATATACTATACAATAAGAACATTGAACTTTTATCCATTTATTATGTTTGAATATTTCAAAACTCGTGATACTTTTATTTATTTATTATTAACAATAATGTTTTTTTTAATCAATAAAGAGTGCACTTATATTTGTGTTTGGTATCTCCATAAATAAGAGGAATTGTGAAGCTTATTGTGAGGAGCTTACCTAAATACTATCTTAGAGAGTGTGTGACCATTATTCCTCAACGATGGTCACATTACAAAAAAAGATACATTTTTACGTATCAAAGTTGATAAACAATATGCAGTAAATTGATACAAATTAAATACATACATTGCATACCAAAAAATATATATATATATTTATTAATGTTAAAATTTGTTAATGTTAAAATCAAGCGAGCAGCAGTTACTTGCTAGTCATTTAGTAAGTGATTTTTCATAACGTTGCAAACATTTAGGTAAATAAAATCTGAGAATTATTTTTGTCGTGCGGAAAATAAAAAAAAAGGCACGGAGGGTTTATAACATCGAACATGTTTTATACTTGAATTATTTATGTTTAAATCGTGGTTTTTCTGGTGTGGTAACCCCAAAAGACCTGGTAACCAAAAGGTTAAATATTATCCATAGACAAGTGATTAGATGTATGCAGTGAAGTATACCGTTTGAAATGGTGCCAGTATTTCTACGTTGTTCACGTTTTTGAGCTTAGGACGGTTTTCATTATTTATTCGGTGTTTCTTAATAACTAAATAAATATATGTCAAACAAATTTACAAGTGAATGTTATACTGACATTATTTTATGTTACATTAGGTTTGGAGTGGGAAGCTCCTCCCAAGCAAAGATTTAATGTTTTAATTATTTTTGAAAATGAACACATTTTATATTTTAATTATTTATATTTAAATGCGCTCTCTCAGACGAATGTGTGGAAAATCATTGTATGACAGAATCAAAAACAAAGATAAAAGAAAGTAATATAAGGCTTAACTAGGGATAATTGAAAAGATTAATAAGAGTTCATTCAGGTAGTATAGACATGTGGAGCAAATGTTAACGAGAGAATTACTGAGAAAATATATTTGGCGAATGTGACCGGAAGAACAGAACGAAGAGAGCCGAAAAAGAAAATATGATGGTGTCAAAAGTCTGCGCAATCGGAGGGCATGTATGACTTGATGTATGGATGTGAAGTGAGCGAGGAGTATATGTCAGTACAGAAGAGTGTGGCATTCCATCCTCTCTGCCTACCCCTGCTGGGAAACGGCATATTATAGTAGTAGTCTTCTTCTCCGTCATATTCCTCATTGCTGAGGGTTGTGACCCATGCAGAAGCAATGACTCTTCCCCAGTTATCCCGTGACTGCGCTGCACGTAGCGCCATCAACCACTGAGGTGCCTGCTGCTGCCTTAATTTGATCGGTCCATTGTGTGGGGGATCTCTCTCTCCCTCTCTTTCCCTCCAGGCTACCGATCACAACTAGAGTAGTAGTAGTAGTAGTAAATCGTAGTTTTTCTGGCATAGAAACCCCGAAAATCCCGGAAACCAAAGGGTTAAAAATTAGAGGTATCTGTGTAAGTTGAGTATTATTCGTCAATCTGATGAATGTTTGTTTTCGCATTACAGTTTTGATGTGGAGAATGGATCCGGCGTGGGGGGGCGCAGCCCGCTGGAGGGCGCAGCCTCCCCGTCCGCGGGGCTGGTCCTGCAGAACCTGCCGCAGCGGCGCGAGAGTTTCCTCTACAGGTCGGATAGCGACTTCGAGATGTCGCCCAAGTCGATGTCAAGAAACAGCTCCATCGCTAGTGAAAGGTTGGTAAATTGGATTCATATTTTACTAATACATTATTATTTTAAGACTTAATGCAATTCATTATCTGACATCTCAACATAAATAAAGAAGAATATGGATGTCTGGGCATTTATAGGGCTTACAACCGAAGCTTCGGTCGTAAGTCTTGTAAATGCCCAGACTTACATATTCTTCTTCATCTATGTTAAGAGGTTGAAAATGTAAAAAATAATTTCTAAGCGGAGATAATCCAAATTTGTGAACAAGTATTTGGACACACTCAAAATCACTCTGTATTAAACACCTAAACGTTTAAAAAATATATTTTTTACTCTTACGAAAAAGACAATTATAATGCAATATTTGCATATTAAATTTTAATAATTTTCTAGTTCAATAATATAAAAGTTCACAAGTTGAATTAACCATAGTTTTTTTTTATTATTTTATTTTTTAAATATTAATCTTTCTTTACATTCCTTTTTTAAAACTACAAACAATAAATAAAAGAACACAAAAATAATATCGTATATTAAAACTGTTAATATTTAAATTACCTACAAAAAGCGAAAATATTTTTCATAAAACGAGTATCATATTATCCACTATAAAAAAAAAATATGTAAAAAGGAATGCACGGTGGCCTGAAATTATAGATGGTATAGATACTGATCGTTTTTCTTAACTATAAGGAACAATTAATTATGTACAAAAAATATATTTTTACGAATAATTATTTGCGAAATTGACGAAAGATTTGTCATTCTGGTTGAACTTTGATGAATTTCGATGATATAGATCCACTAATGGGAATTTTTGGAATGCCCGGACCCCCCGCCCACTTTTAAACATACATAAATGTATATTATAAATATTTACAATCGTAGACGAATCTGCGAATGAAAACTAGAATAAAACGGTTTATTTCTACGATCTGCACCTATTGAAATGTAACGAAAGCTCTCGTTTCCAATTTTCCGTTTGGGTGAGATTCTTGGGAAAACGGACTTCTCGATAAAATAAGTTAACGAAACGTTCGCTAGGCGGCACCAAACTCTTTAAAAGAACGGAAGAAAAATTTTAGTTTTTTAAGTTAGAAGTTTAGAAGTTTTAAAATATTATTGTTACTTTTAATTTTATTTCATAAAAATATTAATAATCGTTGAGTTAATCCGGGTGGTAATTTTTTTTATTAAAAGATAATTATGGATTATGAAATAATTCGAATATTTAAAAAATTCCAGCATTCCATTCAACCACATTTTATCACATTCTGTATTCTAAAAAATATATTTTGTAGTTTAAAAAATCACCAAATATAGTTTTTTTTTAAATACTATAATTGGTATTTACGCCGTGATTTTGTAAACTACTCTAGCAGCATATTATTTGAAAATGTAAAAATATACCATGACGACTTTTCTGAGCAAAAACATATATATCGCTCACTCTTTTCAACAACGTCAAATATCAAAAATCGACAATTTTCAGTTGTGTATTTTTTGGAATGCCTAGAAAATGTACTATATCCCAGCAAAAGCGGCATATTTTTAACTTAATATAAGCGAAAGCCTTTACTAGTATTATGTAAATAACATCATTGGGGAAAATCACCACTTTACTAAAAACGTATTTAAAAAATCCAAATAGAAACAGATATCTTTACCGTAAAGGATTCCTAGTACTTATTTCAATTTCCTTAGTTCTGTTTTCGTTTAAAAAAAATTATATATATTTTTTAAATATAATAATATTTTCATTATAAAATAATGTCACATTTCAAAAATTTTAGAAAACAAATTAAAAGGTAAAAAAAATAATTGGTGTACCTAGGTAAACCTTGTCGAAAAAGTGCAGCAAAGAATCCTCTTTTTTTGTTTAAAGTGAGAAAAACACAATAAAATTATAAACGTGATACAAACTTCATACTGTTAAAATTATTAGTGGAAATTTAATACTTTGCATGACTATTTTTATTCATTACCAATGTATGGTACAAACTCATCCTTTCATATTCTGAGGAAAAAGTGTTTTAAAAGGTTCGCTAGGCAAAAATTTAAAAATATTTACTTTAAATAGTTTAAACATAAAAACAAAACGTTCGCTTGAGTAGAAAATGACAGTAATTTACAGTATTATATCGAAACTTTTAAAATTAAGTACCTATTTTATTTTATTGAGTTTATCCCCAGATTACAAGACATTCGTAAAATGTACGACGTAAATATTCTTTGTGAGTCTTCGTTCATCTTTAGATAACACATCAGGCTAAGGCCTTCAGTACCGGCTTTCTTTTGACAGCTATGCTAGATATCAGTAGGAGCAACGAAGCAATAAATGTAAAAAATGTAGTGACGAGTACATGTTTCTATCTTAGCGAAGTTTTACATAATGTCCTCAAAAAATATATTGCACTTATTTAAACAAAAAAAATTAAAGAAATATTATTGAAAAAAAAGAGTTTTCTTATCGTCGTAAATTTTACGATAGTCTCATTTTAACGTATTTTTAAAAAAATCCCGTGATCTAGGGTTAAGAAGATGAACTTAATCTAATTCTGCACGGTGTTTTATGTTTTTAGGTACATAAAAACATTTTTCTTTTTAGATTTTTTTACAAAGTTTTCAGAAAGATTTTTCCTTTTTAATTTAATTTTTTACTTATATTTCTGTGTGAATAACAAATAACGTTTGAAGAATTTTTAAAAATTTGTTTTCCGGTTTCGCGTTTGGCTACTTTAAGCATTCTTAACCAGCTTTATTTTTAAATGAACAACTCTAAAACTGTTATATTTTGCGGATAAAAATTATATTAAACAAGATATTCATCATTTATACAAATTTATTTGAAGTATTTATCAATAGACCAAATATTACGACTAAACTATTGACCATTTTTTACCCTCTATTGTTTGAACCCCTTCAATTCATTACATTTTAATTAAACAAACGATTTTATGTTAACCTGGCAGTGTTACCATTCGATCTTGATACGTTGGGACAATAAATCGTTATTGATAATCGTGTTATTATGTTCTGACACCCCAAAAAAATGTCCCAATATTAATTTTTAATACGGAGAATTCACTCTCATCTCTTCTATCGTCGCTCCTCAAGTTACACTCCCCATGGCCAAAAAAAGTCTTTACTCTGTCCTTAAAATGTGAAAATTCTCGGATAAAATATAAATCAAAGCTTATGACAATTTTTTTCTTTTTGGTGTCAAAATGTCCCGACGGAGTCTCAAGAAAATGTGGGAACTCTACTCTTATACAAAAAAATATACACTGTTTACTCAATTCTGCTTTTTCATACGCGAAATAATTAATCAGAATGCAAAGATTTGGTCCAAATTTTATCTCTGACAATGCGTTAAAAATTTCATATTATGTATTTCTGCGTATAGCTACGGATGGTTCGATAAAACCTTTGTCGGGGTCTTTCCAACTGGGATCGGTAGAGTTATTCCTCAATTGTTCACACATTCCAATAGGTCACCATTTAACAAAAATATTTCCCCATTACATTCTAAAAGCATACCTTACCGCTTCCATACCATTTGAATAAAATATCGACAACGTGACCCAAAGTCCTGCCTTATTTGAAATTCTCACCTTATGGATCAAGTGTGTGACCTTATGGATCAAATATATATATAACATTCATTTTAATTATTTCCATGAAGGTAGGTACTGAACTGCTACTATTTTTTTAACTTCAAAAATTATTTTCCACTTGTAAGCCTTTTAATTTACTAATCCAACTCTTTCACGATATATTTTTCAATTAATTTCCAATAAAACAGGTTTTGTAGTATTCATTTTGAATTTATTCAGTTTAATATTAAAATGGTACATAATTTATCCATCACACTTTACTTCTTCAATGGTGCCATAATTCATGATAAATAAGTATGTACTCAATCTGCCATTTTATAGATAAAGTTAGAGTAACGAAGTTAGTCTTTTAGTCTGGCGGTGAATAGCCCCGACTGGAGCTTCTCTGTTATTTCAAATAGTTTCCACCGGACATTTACATCTGAAGTTTGTAACTTTCTGCATTTATAGAAATACTGTTATTGGTGTTACCCTGAAATAGTTAACAGTCACGAAGTTCTAAAGGTGAGCAGTTATCTGAGAAAAAGCATTCAATAGTAATACAAGTCCGAGTTAGCGTAGTGCATTTCTGAGGATTTGTGTCTGAATGAACATATGTGGCTATAGATATAAAGTATACCTTGTGTTAAGTGCATCTCTTAAGGGTACAACCTTAATGACGATCCAATAACATGTGCTTAAACATATTAATTTTATGGAATAAAGTGACAACCTTAAACACCTCAAATACGCCAGCTCGCATCCGTGCATCCGACTGCCAGCGAAAGTAGAAAACTTCAAAGACATGTTGGGTCGCGGAAAGGGAGGTAAAGTAAGGAGAAAAGCAAAGTCCCGTTTGAACCGTGCCGGTGTGAAATTCCCCATCGGCCGTTTATACGGGCTGCTTAGGAGAGGTAACTACGCCGAGAGGATCGGCGCCGGTTCGCTCGTATTTTAGCCCCAGGTTTTACCTAAAAAGATCTGTTGCACAGAAAAAAGTTCAATAAGTGTCATCATATTTATTTTTAAAACATTGTATAATATTTCAAACATTTAAAATGATCTCCTGAAAAATAAAGTATTTTTTTATACATGACGTAATTAAATGGAGTGAGTGATATTTTTCATAAATGCTACAAAATATTCTTTTTTTTTATTCATTTAACTTGACGTGTCGGATTGGATCGGATCTTAATGATCTAGTCATATAAATTTTGTTTTAAGTAAATTTGTTCTTGATTGTTGATCATCGAGTCGTCGATCCGTTCGAATTTCTCGTTGATTCGGTCACTTTGGTTACTGGTTTACTGATCAGTTCTAATAACTAGACTCTGGGCCACGGCATTTCCTGCTTCTATACCCATGATACAAGATCATATGATATTTGGGTGGGAAGAATAATTGTAGTTTCACTCGAAATAAATTTGATAATCACATTCTCTCTCTCTAGTCTCAATCCTGCGGATTGGTCTGTAGCAACAGATGACATCTCTTTCGTTATTCTCACGTATTTTTGGAAGCCCTCTTCAGCTCTTCATACGTCAAACAGCCCATATCTTCGTATAAGTCGCTTAGGTATTCGCGGCGTGGGCGTCCTCTGTCGTTTATTTCCTCGATCGTCCCCTCTATTATTTTGTGCAGGATACCCTCCTGAAAGGATGCCTATCTGAAAGAGATAAGAATAGGCTGAATACGTTGGAGATGTGGATCTATAGAAGAATGCTCGGAGTATTCTGGAGAGACCACATCTCCAACGACGAGGTACTACGATTCATCAAAGAAAGGAAGCACCTACTCGCGACTATCTCCAAAAGACGCGCCGAATAGATCGGCCACGTACTAAGACAAGAGGGTATCCTGCACAAAATAATCAGATTAATAAAGAAATAATAAATAAATCTTAATTAATAACTATTATAAACAGTTGTCCACGTTGGTAAAACAACGAGTTTTGTGGAATTTATAATAAACGTATTTTTTACAGCCATCTTAATTGAAACAGTATTTTGTCATGCGTTTCGTGTACCAAATATTGTTAAACTGTGCGTATTCGAAATGATATTACTTTCTTAAATATCAAAACCCTTGTTTCATTTAGAACCGAGAGAATGAACGTATGACGAAAAGATCCCTCGTTCAACTAATCCAGTTTTTATAACCAGATTACTACTGATGATGCGGATACGATAACGCGGATCTCCGGAATGATTGGATTCTATCCACTTTTAATATTAACATCCGAAACATTAATGAGGGTATCATTATATTTATTCCAATTTTATTGGTTCAGCATTTTCTTTGTGACAAACTATGATTTATCTGTGGAAAATATGATATGCTTTTGTATTTATTAATACTCATATTTAAATGAGTCATCAAATTACGTTTACTCACATTACTACTAATACTGCGAAATTTCATTATATTTGCGATTCCAAAAAAATAATGATTATTTTATTTACATGTGTATTACACCGATGCAATCACAATGTAGACTACAAATCAAAAGGAAAAAATACAACAGAAACGATTAAATCACATGGTTTGTTATACGAGTATTATGATAATTGCATAATTGATTCGGGTCAAATCGCAACAAATAATTTCTTATCTCAAGTTAATATTTTAAACTTAACACGTTTTGCTAAAATATCACCGATTTTTTGTCGTCTCAAACATTTCTGTATCTTTTTGCTTCCTTTCTTGACTTCGCTTTATGTCATCAATTATATAATTGCTAATTAGACGAAAAGTTAATATATTTACAATAATGTATACTGTTCACAATGCCGATATTAACTTAGGAAATAGAATACAGAGAACCATCGAAATCAATTTCTAGCGTTTGAATGGTAAAATGAGGCTCCGAGTCCAAAGGAAATACTCGGGAACAACTCTTAATCGGTAAATTTTTGTGTTGTTAGCATTTTCCATTTTACTAAAGTTCTTTACTTCACCCGCATATTGGCTCGTGTGGACCCTTAGTAAGGGCTGTTTAATATAGCTCTGTCCTTCTTGTGAGTGTTGCGATGAAATAGGTTGTTATATCGTCATCTCTGTCTCCTCAGGTGGATCGATCGCGAATAAAAGGTCCCAGCCAACCGGGCCGCCTCCCACAATTCGACATTACAACGTCTGAAAATATTTCAATTACACTATGGGAAAAATTGCAAAATGAAACCACTTTGTCAAAAATGGTAGATAAAATATTCATTACGGATAACATAATGCCACATTATAACTCATGTCTTATGTCCTTTTGGCTCAGTTGGATTGCGATACCGTTGTTGTTATAGACTCTCAATGAATGGTTCTACGCTCGATACCATTCTGCCACAACTTAATTCATATTTTCAAACAGAAACCGCTTAGGCTTACTTCAAAATATTATTGAATTTAAATATTTGTATACGTTATAATAACGCAAATATTTATTATTATGATAACAAAACCTTTTTTTTCAGTTTTTTTTTGTTTATTAATCGTATTTGCTACTGCATGGTTTCGGAAGAAACAGTGCACTGATTAACACCTGTTGATGGAGGGTTGTGTTCTTACGAAAATTATAATATAAACAAATATAAATTCATTTTCATTCAAACCCTCATCCGCACCCCAATGATGCATAGGGCACTACGTCATATAAACGCAGTGTTATCTTGATCGTTTACACATGAAGGAAAGGTGATCAGCCCTCCGCATCAGGTACCAGTCCAGGGTAATAATATTGAATAAATATTACAGTGAAAAAATCACTTATATTTATTTTACCCCCCTTGGGAATCGAACCCGGGACCTCCAGAACGGTAGCCGAGCGTGCTGACCATTACACTACGGAGGCGGACATAAATAAATACAAAAACTTATCAAATGTAACAACATGATTTAACGTATTAATTTTTTAACTTTATAAAATAATTTAACTTATTAAATAAAAATATTTTATAAAGTGCCACTGTTATGAAATATTACTTAAAAACTTTCTGAACCTTCAATCTTAACTACTATAAGAGTGTGTGCCATGTCCCAATATGTCGAAACATGTCCCCATTGCTCAGTGTTGACAACGTTAATCCGACGTGTCGACGACCAAGCGAATATTCTTACATTTGATAGATATTTGGGTGTTTCATTTTCATATTAACTGTGAAAAAATTTTTTTTTTTTAAATCTATTAAAAATTACAAGGTGTTGAAAAGTGCCGGAGAATAGAAAACATATTTAAACTTAAATAATTAGTTTGTGTATATACGCAGAAATGTGTGCAATATTTATGCACATTATTTTAAAGTATAATCATACTTCGTATACCTTCATATAACTTTTACATAACATATTTAAAGTACTAAATAAAAGTTTTACACATCAAACCGCAAAAAATCAACAAACATGATTTTCATATAGTACACTGGCGTATCCCATCATAAAATTAAAAGTAGTAAAAAATATTCATATTGTAACAATGGAATACAATACAATACTGACGGAAAAAATCAGTTTTATGTTCTATTCTACGAAAGACGTCTCAAATGACATTCAGGAAAAAAGTAAAACAGAGAAACGATAATTTTAAATTTTCGAAAAAAAAACTTTTTTTAACTTACCTAAGTAGGCAAAGGTATTTTTTGGTAACAGCTCTTTCTTATTGTGTAACAAAATATATTCACACAATACCAGTAGTTAAGTGGTTAGTGTCTGTCATGGAGTCCTAGGTTTGATTCCTAGTTATGTTTATTGAATGACAACAGTTATTGAATGTAACTTAAGGCTAGTATCTGAAGCGTAAGACTGAGCACATTACCCTTTTACAATTAACAATAGATTTTATATTTTTTTTATACTCTTAGCATGATGAATACAATTTAGGGCCCGTTCAGATGGACAATATCAATCGTGCAACCAACGCGCGACACATTTTGGAATGTACGTGTACGTAGTGATGGTTTGATGCATGATTTTAAAAAATACGTACTTAACTTCTCTGAATGTCTCTGAATGAGTGTACACAATAAACTGTATAAAACTACACAGCAAAAAATATTTTCGTAAGGTCATTGTGTAGCTTTTATGTATTAATAAAAATCAAATAAAAAAAACTCCAGCCCCCTTGAATAGCATGAAAGATTTTAAAATAACAAAATAATAAAAGCATCGATTGATAAAATTTGAGTATTTTTAGAAAGAAGAAAATAACAATGTAATACACGAAAAGCAGTAAATAAAAAACACGTATTTTTTTTAAACTCTAACATATTCTTATTCCAATGGTCAAAAACATAAATACTACTGCGAAATATAAAATACACAAAGGTATTTTTTTAGCAAAACAACTTAACTAGAATGCTAGAAATACAACTTAATTGATGAAAAATATTTCCAATATTTTGAAATTCTGATTTCTTTGTTGGTTGAAAAAGTGAAATTTTTAAAACTTTTATCGTTTTGATTTTTAAATACAAATACAATTACCTCCGTATACGTGACAAGCCTCAATGCACTCAAGTAGCTTGAGCGCATCGGGGTGTAAACATAGCTAGAGTCCAACGAGCTACAGACACACAACATGTTGACATGTGACAATGACGTGTACCTCAATATGCGCATCTGTTGCGCGTCTACAACTCATTCGCGACAAAACACCCTTCATCGTGTGAACGTTATGATTATATGGATCGGTCAAGTCGTATGTGTAAAAGAACAACAGCTAGACCCGCGACAATGGCCTGTCAATTTGTACAGCTTCTTAGGAACGGTCTGAATCCGTTACGCAAATGTCACTCAAGAACAAGGATCAGAAAATATTAAACACAACATTATTATTTTATTTTTAAAATAATACATGCGACGAAAATAAACATTCTAAATTTACTTTGGGGCAATGTTGAATGAATTTGTGGCTTTATTTTCCTTTTTTTTATTATTATTAATGATTTTTTATTTGCTGAAACTAACGGATTCACATGCAATATTTGCAATATTATTTATGTTGGTTTACTGTCTGCTAAGTAATATAAAATCACACACACGCAAAATGTTCAGGAGGGCCAATTAAGTCACTTTTGCTTGGCAAGGAAATAAACATCAATGCAGTTAGTCATTTTGAACAAGTCAATATAATATTATACTTCCAAGTTTAAAATCACTTTGTGATTTTTTCAGGGCGATTTTTTTCATTTATATATATATACATGATCCAATTTGAAACATAGTACAAGAATCACTAGAATTTTCACTAGCGACATCTCTTGGTGAGACGAAGAAGCTTTTTTGTTGAGCGGAAACTCTTTTATTTGTATGTGAGGTCCGAATCCTGGATTATAATCACATACATGAGAAACGCCAGAAAATATCCTTTTCATTTTTATTATTTTTTGGCTTATAATTTGACCAGATAATTTGTTAGAAACATTTCGAGTGTCTCCAAATACTTCTTCACAAATCTAGATTATCTCTAAGTATAGGAGTGATTTATCATATTATTTTTTGACATCTCATCATAGATGAAGAAGAATATGGTCGTAAGTCCGTAAATGCCCAGACTTCCATATTCTTCTTTATTTATGTTAAGATGTCAAAAAATAATATAATAAATAACTCCTGTAATTGGAGATATTCCAGATTTGTGAACAAGTATTTGAACACACTCAAAATGTTGTTAAAATGGAATAATTTGAAGGAATGGCCAATTACATCAATTTGTCTGTACATCTACTTCGCAAAAAGTTAAAAACAACTAAAATTAGCAACGGCGGAGGGGGAATCCATAGAACAAAAACAAAATCGTCACGTTCCTTTCAACGTGCTGTACAACAATACATCAAATTTAATACTACAAATACTTTTACCCCCAATACCTCGCAGTAATATATTTTCTTAAAAAATATATGAACCTGGTATGGATATTGATTTACGATTTTGAAATTTTTTATCTTTTAACATACTGGACTTCAACCAAAAAAATGGGGCTTTCAATAAGGGTAATACGATTGTCGAATTATGGGTAAAATGGTGAACGTTCCACTGTATTTTAAGTATATAATTACTTAAATCAACCAATGGAAGTTCGTACGCCCAGTCAAAACCCAAATTTCAAAACTCCTATCTAAACCAACTTTTCGTTTCTTTTGAGATGATAGGTTTCAGTTATTACTTTTATACATATTTTTTATTGTATTTCAGTCTCGATTGCTTTATTCCTCCGAAATGCCTATGATGATTATGTTTACACACTTTAAAAATTTTAAATTGTGTTAACACATTGTTTTGAAATCTGCCTTTATATTAATAAAATGAAAATGTTGTTTTCCGTACGAACGAATCCATTTCATCATTTCGAATGTGAGCTCTTGGCTAGTGAAACCACTAGTTGAGTTATAACACCACCCATAAATGGCTAGAAATCGCTTCTTCAAATGTTAGATTTAATCTATGCATGAGAATAGTTTGATGCTGGATTGGATAACTGAAGCTACCATAAAGAAGATTGATTCTTTTCAAATAATGCTAAAAAATATGGTTTGAGAAAATTCGGAACAAAAATAATTTAAGACGCGTGAAAAAAGAAAGAAGTTGTAGACACGACAAAGAAAAGAAAGCTTTAGTACCTCGACTATTTTATGAAGGGATTGAAATACGGAATTGCAGTGGCAGAATAGTTAGAAGACCTCGTATTTTTAAACGACTCTGGATAGGAAAGGGTTAATTGTGAAATGAACTTTATTTTTGGATCGACCCACAATAACTGGGATAATACACGAATAAAAGCGTATGAAAGGTGATTTCTAAAAAAAGAATAATGGGCTTGGCGCTGATGTGTTCAAATGAGGATTTGTGAGGAAAGGCATGAAAAGCGAAAATATGTATTTTATGTATGATGTATTTTACAAGAAATACGAACAAAACGACGATCCTCAGTTGCGTTGTCTTATTTAATGACATTTAACATAGTTACTATTTACTTATTAAGTATTCAGGTCTTTGAAGGAATCACGATTATATTATTTGTTACACCGTATATATATTCAAAACAATAATAAATTTTGTAACTTTTTAATAATTGTTACGAGTAATACTAACGTAAAGCACCGCTTTTGTTCTAACAAGTTTGTTAGGAGTTTACTTAACGTATTGTAAGTTTACATAATATACGAATACACGTACAAGTTATAAATACGGTTTATTCTAATAATCGCTTTTCTTGTTTCTTTTTCTTCGTCTTTTTATTATATTTAACAGATTTATTTTATTATATAGACAGAATGAACGTTATTAAGATATATTTAGTGATCATTTTATACAGTGAAGCTGTATAAGGAAATATGGATGCCCAGATACCCATATTTTCTTGAATAAATTCTTTAAAAACTATCGTTGTCTGTTGAGACATCTGTGATACTATTTTTAAATATTTCAAATGTTTCATCGATTAACAGACGTATTATTATTCTCTTAAAACAAAAAAATGGGATGATAATGCGATCAAATATTTTAAATGCTCTTTAACACAAAATGGAATCAATAAAAATAATAAGGAATAAAAGAATCATATTTCTTTTTGAGTATACCCATGTAAATGGAAAATAGTTTTTAAAATTTCACACAAAAATATCGAATGTTGACATATATCTAAAAATATAATAAAAAAATAAAAGCGATTTTGTTTTGGATAAAATACCAAATAAGAAAAACCACTTACACAAACCTTTATTTGTAAAAAAAATACGTCCTTAATCTATTAATAATAAATTAATGTTTAAATATTGATCGTACCCGACAAGCATTCGGAAATAAAATGACACTAACCCAAACATGGATGTTAAAAACATCGCCATTTTGAGGATTTTGTTAGAATACATTTAAATGACTTGTATCAGCGATGCCAAATGTAAGGTGTGCTAAAGGGTTTGTATTTTGACCAATCATCAATTATAATACATATAGTTGGTAACGTATGAATTCTTACTGATAATGTTTTCGAATAACACATATCGCTCACTACTTTCAACAACGTCATATATAAAAAATCGTAAATTTTCAGTTGTGCATGTCTTCGGAATATCCAGAAAATTTACTTTATCCCAGCAAAAGCGACATATTTTTAACTTAATATTTACCCGCTACAAGGCAGAATGTGTTGTTTTGCATTTTGAAGAAAAAGTATTGTTTATTTTTTTTTTTAAATAAACTAATTATTTTTTAAATGGAGAAAAAACATTTAGGTTTTACCTAGAAAGATGTGTTGCACAGTAAAAAGTTTAATAAGTGGCTTGATATTTATTTTTAATACATTTTATTTTACTCTTAAACTTTAAAAACGGTATCCTGAACAATCAAGTTTTTTGAAATATGAAATTATACTAGGTAAAGTGATCCGGTAGTAGTGCTGAAGATCCCGGGTTTAAATCGCAGGGGAGTAAAAATATAAATGATTTTCACCCTGGACAGACAAGAAGCGCAGGACTGCGATGATGCGATGCAGTACCCTACCCACCATTGGGTACAGATAGAAGAAGAGGGAGAATAAAGCATTCAGCGTCACTATTTAGAAAAGTGTTCGGTTACTTAATCTTACTCGTCAAATATCACCTCATCTCTAAATCAATCTTCAAGTTGCGATACTCGTTTTTGAAACTTGTTTATTTTTTATGTTACCTACTTGATTACAAAACAATTTTTATCCATGAATATTAACAATTTTTGTACGTACATATAATTTATAAACGTTGCATTGTGTTACCAATTAGTACACTGAAATTATAGAGACATCATTACAAATTATGTTGTGTTCTTGATTGGTTTACAAACATTTAAGTCCGTTTTAAAATTTTAAAATTTATAAAATCGGGGAATTCAGACCACAGTTACATAGATGTATATACTCTTGATAAAATTTCTAGTGAAACGTGAAATAGTTAATAATTTATTTTAGTGTTGTTTAATTTATCCGCGAACAGAAATTGTGAGTAATCACATAAATCGACAAATATATCAGTATGTCAAAAAACTGCACATTTCCCATAATTAAAAAAACTTGGAAATAGTGATATTTACCGAGTAAACGTAAATAAAAAATGAATCGACATTAATACAAAGTGAAATAATGAAAAAAATATTTTGTTTTACATCGATTCAGGAATAAAATTGTTATAATTATTATGTGTGTCAAAACGCTGGATTACTTTATGTATAATATTCAAACAATTATTGTCGAAATTATTAAAAATTTTGTGAAGAAAGAAGTTGTGCCTGCGAGTCTCAATAAGAAGGTATTTTTAAATCCTGTGTAGACAAAATGTGTTTTCTAAACATAAAGTAAAAATATTTTTAATTTACATCTTGTATATTGGTATATTAGATAATTTTAACATCTCAATTATTTATAACATTTTTGTATCTGGCACCCTTATAGGATTTTGTAAAACTCTTTTACCCAAACGCTTTCCACTTCGCTTTTGATGTTTCGCTTATCATCTCTTTATAATTCCTAAATAAATTTGGTTTTAATCTTTCAAACATTTTTCACGATACTCATCCGTAAACGAATATTGAATAAATTATCCTTATAAACGTTGTTTCTAAAGATTTTTAAGCTTCGTTTTTTAAAATATGATTTTATAAATTCTCAGTTCTTCCTCTCACTATCGTTAATAATATATACATATTTAAAATAACTTCAAATGTTCTATTTATATTTTTATGCTGTAAATATTACAACCTTTCAAAATAAAAGCATAAAAATAACACTATTTAAATCAATTTAACGATAGAAATATCTATGGAAAATTTTGTTTCATTAGTCTATTTGAATAAATTTTACCTAACTATATATTTTCTTTACTAAATAATCGTGAAACAAGAGTGTCCATTTTATAAATATGCCATACGGTACTACGATTAGTTTAAAATACAATGCACTTTAAGTTATGCAAATCCAAATTAAATAAGAAAAACATGTGGTTTCATAATATTGATTCACTGTTGAATATAATTTTTTTTAATATATCTTGTTATTTTACAATATTTCGATCAATCGATTACAATTTAAACCTTCTCTTCTTCTTTTTATTTTCTTCATTTCAGATTCAAAGAAGCAGAGACAGTTCAAGTGGACCGATCGTATGTATCTTTATGCAATTTCGAGTTTGTTTCATTTCATATATTATTCCATCTAGTATAGATTAGCTCCATGCCTGCAGAAGTAAAATTAGCAGTTATCTTTCCTCTAGATTATTATTTTTGAAGAATCATCATTTTCATCAGTGCAACATTCTTTATCCTTGTGTAAAATGTAATATAATCATACTAGCTTGTTTTTGGATTTTTAATGTTTTACAACATTGCATTTATCGCTGTCCCATATAATGTTTGAACAAAACATACATAACGGCCTTTTCCCGACTTATTGTTGCGATCGCCAATTAGGTAAAAATAATTTTGTTTTAGTTGATTTACTAAAACAAAACCATCTTTACCCTTGTGATGTTTACGATGATTCGCCGGTAAATGGTCGATAATGTTACATGCCTGCACGTTTCTGAGTTTAAAAAGTATCCACGTTGTCTTTTTCTTTCTATGCACGATATTTTAGTTAAGTACTTTCATGTAACATAAACAAATGTATATCGTTTACAACGTAAGTATAAAGTGTATCTACCTTGTATGCAACGAGTATCACGAAATGTATCTACATATCTAGTGTTATATTTTTTTTAAGTTGACGTTTATCGAAAAATTCGTTTTTTACCTTGCGCTTAAGGCGTAATTATTTATTTACTGATGCTGAACATAACGTTCCTTTTTGATTTTTTTCAATAACTGTATGTAAATATATATTTTAATAACAAAAGTGAATATATATGATTTCAAGGTATACTGACTGCAGCGTAGACTATCGTTATTAAAGTAAACGTTGACAAAATAAAAAGTGAAATTAATTTTAAGAATAAGGACGTCATGATAATATTTGTTACATAAACAGCAAAAAAAGCGTCTAGATTTATTAAGATTCCCAAAAACAAACGGTACCAAAACATCAAATTAATTTGATGACTGGGGGCCAGCTACTACGATTGTAAAATACATTTCACTTCAGTAAGTAGCATGTGTATAAAATAGATCTTAAATTTTTTCCATAAAATTTATCCAATTCGTCATTTTGGATTATCTTACAATTTTATTTTGATGATGATCTTTGAAGACGTTTCTTCATAGACTAATCGATTTTAACAACAAAATCTGTTATACACACTCGGTTTTCTACTTCATTATACTAAACTTTATTTTAATTATTGATTTATATAAACCTACACCAAAATTTGTTAAAATCGTGTTTTTTTCATATTCAGTTAACTGGCGTTTTTATGGTATCCTGTTACACATACAATATGTATCAAGCAATATCCATATGCTGCATTTGGAAATTTTCCCACGAAAACTGATATATTACGGCGCAGAAAGATATTTACATACCTAAATTATAAGACAAATTTACAGACCAATAGCTACGTTCTTGAAATTCTGTAAAAATATGTTACGGCCATATATAAAGTCAATTTTATTTAACGTAAGTATTTTATTTTGCTGGAGGGAAATGTTCAAATTACATATTAAATATATTATTATATGCAAATCGAAATATTTAGGGTGCATTTAAAATAAATAAATGTTCATTTAGATGACAAAACAATTACTATATGTGAGACTTAGACTAAGATTAATTAATTTTTGATAAATTTGAATAACACTTTAAATCAATAATTGTATTTTATCACATATTTAATAAGATATAGCCGCATTTGCTAAAAATGTTTTTTGTGTAAACTTATGAATGCAGCTCGATAGAAAATTAAAGACATGCAAGTCATCAATTGCTACTTGAAAGCAAAAGTTATACGCTACTGACAATGCGTTGGTAATTTACAATACTTAGTTTTTAATTCTTCAATCTCAAATAAAAAAAAAAATATAATTTCCAGTAACTGCCCCATAGTTCTCAATATGCGATGTGAGTTCTGTAATGAACTAAATCAAAAGCCTATAAATTTGATGCAAATTTTTATTTTCAGTAGACTTGACCTGATATCTTGATAAAAAAAAATTGCTACAATACAACTTCTTAATAAAATCTATCTTGACATGTGTTTCGATGCTGTCAATGTCATTTTTTTACACAGCATTTGAGAGATTATGCAAATAGTATTAGTTATCAAGTAAAAGTTAAATTAAAAATATGAAGATTTTACCACAAAGCGTAAGCCCAATCAATGGAAGAAATGAAAAAAAGTCAATAATGTAATATTGTTTTTAATGATTGTATGATAATACTTGTAATGATAGCATTTAGATTTTTAAAAAATCATTCGAACAAAATTCATCCAACAGGGAAAGATGATGGAAAACGAAATGAAAAAAATATATTAAATACGAAAAAGAGGATTACAGTGATGACTAGGGCACGTGTGGTTGCATATCCGCATTCAAACATACTTGTGTCAAATGCGTTATGCATTATAAACATGTACAAATCCCTTGAGAACTAACTCGTATAATAATTACATATGATAACAAATTGAAATAGTAGCTTTTCTAGGTGAACGTTCGACCAATATGTGAGTTGGTATTGATATCACTGATAACAACAGGTGATAAGTGGACGAGAGATAGCCGAATGGGCTTCCGAATCACTGTGCCAGAAACCCACCACAAATCCTTGGAGACTTATCCATATGCCTACAACGTCTTCTTTATACAGTACACTCAAAACATGAGATATACATATTACATTACGTTGTCTGGTAAAATAACGAAACCAAGATATGTTACTCAAAGTGAGAAAGGCTTATCGATAAAAGCATCGCTGAAATATGTAACAAAGCGGAGGGATTTTAAAAAAGTCGTACTAAAATAAAATAAAGTTTAACATGCAGTCAGTAAGAAGATGTACGGCAAACAAAAAAAAACTTATGATGGGAGCAAAGAATCCTTTCACCTGTTCCAAAAACAAAATGCTACTGAATGTTTCAAAAAGTTGTATTGCGATCTGGCATGGATCCAACTAACGAGTTTTTTCTGCATATAAAGTATAGGTTGATTTCTATGATCCTAAATCAAAGCAGTAGTTTATTCGGCGCATGAAATGGAATGTCCACTTAAAAGACATTAAAAGTTCCTTCTAATTTCAATGTGATGGCAACAATCATTTGAAAAATGGAGGAAATTCCTATCTCATTTTAAAACTAAAGGCATTAGTATGTGATAAGTGTGTGCTTTAAAATATATACTGTGCCGATATGGAAATTAAGAAATCCAAAAAAAAACTAAATTCTTATAACAATTTGGTAAATAATATATTGTTTCAAAATTCTTCACCTTTGCATTCTATTTTTTCTTTATTTTCAAATTCCGTCCCCTTGACTAACCCCCCTCCCCCTAACTTACCCCTCTCCTTATTTATAGAACAGTTTATTATTAATTATGTTTTAGTTTACATTTAGACCTGAGGATGGAAGCTTAGCTTCCGAAACGATTTATATGTATACGAGATGAATAATAATACTACTCACAAGTCGTTTCGATACGAGTTCTTATATAGATCCTTCCTTCGCTCTTTGTGTTAACTCTTGTCATAGTTTCAAACAATTTAGTTTTGAATGACACCATATTCGTGTTGCATGTTCCTCCTTAGGTGCTGAAATGTTTTATGTTTGTTTTGATTGAACAATTGGAATCTATAAATCGATGAATATTAATTAAAGACAGAAATGAAACAGAAGTGATTTGTTTATTGAATTATAACACACACTTTATCCGTATGGTTTTATCGGATTTGCTTAAAATCATTATTTTTTTAATCACTATCTGCACCCATATCGGATCAATATGATGAAATATTATTCGTTTAATCTAGATCTGATAGATGAAGGGAAAGAACAATTTGCCTGTATAGTAATGAAAATTTATATAAAATATAAGTAGGCATAGGACAATAGCAGTATTGTTACGGTGCTAAGACTCATACAAGCTCGCGTAAACTGTATGTGAATGTATCCTTGGGAACAAATCCCTAGACAGTGTTACGTATTCACATAATTTTTAATTGTTACATTTCTGATGTATTAGTTTTTAAACTTCTATTTTATGTATTAATAAAGGTAGATGACGGCAACAAAATTATTCCACTTTATGTTTTTTTAATAGAAAATAAATAATATTTTTTGGAATCCTACTATTTTGTTTAAAGATTGCGGAACTGTCAAATCTTGTTGGCGTGAAATTTCAGAGTACGTAATACATCAAAAATAAAATATTAAAATGGAAATCAAAGTCTTACAATCAAATTACGTGTTAGACGTCTACGTCAAAGAAATAAAATTGCTTTCGCCCGTGGCATTGGCGGAAGAAAATGACGAAATAAGTGTTACTTTTTGGCTTTTAGATCAGATAAATGGCAAAATTCAGACAGCCGCATTCATGTAACAATCAATGGAATCTGCTATTAAAAGTCTCCAAAGGAATTCTTGTTTATTCTCCCTGTTCGAAGTTAGTATCGAGAAGAGTAAAACGTTTATTTTGAATATAAATATAGGCGTACTAGCGGCATCGAGTTTGCCATTCAAGGTAGACATCGGAAATACTAATATTGATCTAGGGGATAAGTTTACATCTCTTAATAGGGGCGGAGAAGTCAAACCAATTCAAGGAATTTATTCAGTAAGAAATCCGGAAAATAACGAAGTGGCTGTTATCGATATTATTGTTAGAGTATCTAAATTGGGACCCGTAGTAGGGAGTGAGTATACTGTGTGTGCGAATCCAGATTACTTCGCAATAAAAGGTGGTTGTAAAGGAAACGTTTACTTTTGCGAAAGTCTAATAGCACTTACGACTTACATACTTAAGAGTTTCTTTAAAACTAAAAATAAGTATAAAATAAAAGTATTTTGTACGTATTTAGTAACAACATCACAGATACATATAATAATAAAAAAATCGAATTTAAAATTTAATAACAATCCCCATTTTAGTATAACAGTGTTTGATAATCTACTCAATTTTATGGGACTTGTGTATAAATAAAGCTTCAATTATTATTTTTCTAATACCAAAAATTACAAATAAACTTTTTCATGTGTACCTACCGGCAATTTTTTAATTGTTTTTCTACATATTTCAATAAATATTTTGATTAATCACTAAACATAAAACATTTATAATCAGTCGACTTTTCAATTCGAAACATAATATAACAGATTGTTGTATGGTAGCATATTTATCTTAATATTAACTTTTTTTAATGCCATGAGTTTACGTGCATTTCAATTATTTAAACGTTTTAGAATCAAGGTATTGCTTAAGAAATATTTTTTAATTGAGCTTCTTGTACATAATAAATGTATGTACATTAGTGGACTAATGTTTCAACAAACTAAATATTATGAAAATTTTATGATATATCATGAAACGTGTCTGTCTGGATAGAAAAAATCAATATTATTTATATTTTAAAAGTAATTGATTGTCAGATAAGAGTTTTAGAAGCTTTATTGAAATTCTCTCACAATGATCTATTAGAGAATTCTAATACGTATTTTTATAATACCCTCAGATGTATTGTTTGTGATTTCTATAGTTTAATCAAATAAAGCAGTAAATAATATAATATATTTAGGAATGTAGATAATTATTTAACGTATTCATCTCCAACACGGCTAATTTGTTAAATTCTAGTACATTCAGTAAGTTGTATTGACATAAATAAGGTTAGGATGATAACTACATAATATATGCGCATAAATATGTCTGATTATGTAACACTGAAGAGAATCGAGGGCTTGCAAATGCTGTACTAGAATTATTATCTACACAGTACACATAATAAAATGTATTTTACTGTGCAACAATGAAGCAATTCAAATTTAAAGAAAAACAAGTCAGTCAATTATATCAATACTAAAAACGATGTATGTAAAAATATATAATCATTCTAAGACTTCATCATTAGACTATTTGTAAAACATTTCTACCCTTTTAATACATCAGTTATTTAGAAAACTTGTGTTTCAAAGTTAAATGAAAAATCGGCTGGCGACAGTATAAGAGGACAGTCCCATTGCGTCTCTATTACTACGCCAGCCCCGAGGAAATTAAATAAATATGCAAAGCTAACACAGTAATATGTTCTCAAAAAAGGGTTTTTGTTAACTTTGGTTATTTCTTACTCTGTGAAATGTGAAGTATAATTTGTAACTTTCTCTCTTATCATTTTGTCATTTCCTACCTCCAGTCGCTCTATAATTTGGACACGTTGGATATTCCTATAGATGTTGATTAAAACTTGTTGCGCCCAACTTTTATGAAACCTAACTGTATTTTTTTAAAATAAAAATATAAGAATAAATAATACAATATAGGTTTTTTTAAAATCTAATTTTCTTCTACTACGACCAGAAAAATTTAGTTTAAAAAAATAACAAAAAACATGTAATATTTTAGATCGGTCAAACAATAGGAAGTTTGTTAAAATGTGACCATTTTTGGATTTTGCTCGATACCCTTTGAAAAAATAAATAAAAGCGGATCGAACTTCTTAGATTTTCACAGCCGTTTAGACGTTGATGATATTAACCTTGGCGAGGAAGACTATCGATACACTACGGCATTTGGGATACAGCCGGCATATAAATTTATGGTAGTGAAGCCTCTGACGTCACGGCGCCAGTGTTTTTTTTTTATTTCATGTCTAATAATGAATCCATTTTGTTCGAGTGCCCTATAAAGGTAGTGGAAACCGGAGTACGAATTAACATGTTTTATATTTGTGATTATTGTGGTAATCCTTATTACTACATAACATACTTAGTTATGCTGGAAGGTAGCGTGCGTTTTTTTTTATTTTACTAAAAATCGAGTATATTTTAATTAAAACCAGACCGAAAGGGTTTAAACATTCAGTCTATGTTGGTCCATCCTGTAGCTTTCCATTTATGACGTAACATAATATGTAGATAAATATAAAGGTGTACATCGTGCTATATTGGGTAAAGTAATCCTTGCCAAATAATTTACGTAGGTATCCACTCTACTCTGCATTAAAACCGAAGAGTGGCTTATCTCACCCTCGTTAAATTGTTTCCATTTAATTTTATGTTAACCATTTAGGTATTTCAGCTTTATTTGCTTCTGTTCCAAACGTTTTGAGAAGTGAATAAAGTTTGGTAGAAATGTTTATTTATGTTTTTTTTGTTTGATGATGTTTTATAATATTCAATAAAAATAATTCTTTCAAAACATTATGATCTACGTTCTAAGTAACTCGTCATTTTTCCCGTTGTTCGAAGGTCCGATAAGCAAAGGTCCCTCGGATTACCTTTCTATGGGTAAATGACAAAAAAAATAAGAATATCATCTGGTCGAAAGAAGGGACAATAAAATTATCAGAAAACGACATTACCGGTGAATCGGAAATCATTACCGTGAAATATTATAATTTATTATTTTAATAGTACGGCGTTATAAAGTTAATATTTTGCCTCAAACTGCGTTCATTGTTGGATTTATTCGTCGCGAAAAAATGTAACACTGATATTCCAAACCGCCTCTGGTTTTGACTGTCGTACTGTTTCTAAAATTTATTCATAAAATACTGTTATTAAAAAAAGTCAGTTTAAATTTAATTGTTCATATTTTATTTTCTGCATTATCCAAGAGAAATACAAAAAACACAAATAATACTCGTAATAGACATATTCGGGTAGGTATCAGATTGAAATGTTTTCACAAATTAAGCAGTTCATTTTGTTATTGTGGTGTCGACAGGTAAAATATCATGGTATGCACTACTTGTATTTTGTATGAAACTGTAGGAAATTACGTGCATGATATTTGATAAAACGAAAAATGTCAAATAAAAATAAAATACAAATAAATCTCCGTAAAGTCATGTAAACCTATGTTAATTTTATAAACTTTTTTGAAATACCTACATACATTTTTAAATAACAAAATACTTGATATTAATTCGATGATGGAATCTAGTCACCTTTACAGGTAACCGGTTTACTGATACCCCTAATCTAAAGTCTTTAATGAAACCGTAGTTGAATTAAAATAACCTATGAGTCTACTGTTGGTTTGTATTGTTATCGTGACTCTTTTCACACTTCTTTAAAAACACAAACCATCTTGGAGTAGTGTATATTTTAATTTATCCTATAGGTAAATTTCATAAAAAGATCATTTACAAAATGTCACGTAATGTAACAGATTTACAAATAATAAAAAAAAACATTAAACTTACTTGATTTAAAATAATCTTCACAAAAGTACACGCTTTTATAATTTGGCGAAATTTCATTTAAATTTTCCATCCTAATAAAAAATCTACCGCTGAAACCGTCGAGATTTCCAAGCTCGATTTTTGGGCTTTCTGTCAAATGAATATAACCGTATTATTGTGTAACGCCCCGCACGCCGCGGAGCGAGTGGCGCGGAGGATATCGCCGCCTCGGTCGCTCCGATCGGCTGCTCGCTATTCACATTCGAGTACGTTGGGTCCGCTGGTTGGTTTTCGTTCAGTTTCTCGCCGATTCTGCTCTCCCGATAACGTGAACGACTCACTCTCCCGCGGTACGGGCTACTCAATCGTCGGTCAATTTTCATTTATCAATAAACAAGTTCTCTTATCTTTCAATTTGCATTCTGCGGCGTGTCTCTTTATCCGCTATCTACTTGTAAGTGGATGTTGTACGGCCATTCCGACTGGGCAATATTTTATCGATGTCAATATGTATAAAACATCGTTCGTTAAACATATGTTTATAATATTAGTGATACATGTGTGTAATTACTGAATAATATTTATCGAGAAACTTATAATATTAAATACATTCGCGCATTTTAGTCTTCGAGCTCAGTAAAATATTCAACTTTTCGTTAGTTATTTTTTTTGCGTTTTTCTTATATATTTCATAACTTTGGAAAAAAAACACTCGTACTGAATCTTTCGCAAAAGTGACAATAAAAAATATCGAAACATGTACATACGTTTATGCGCGTGCAATCGAGCCGCACAAACGGAATAACCCTCGTTAAGGAAGCCTTCGCCGCAAAGATGGACCGTCCGCATTTGGCGTCGCACCCGAGAAACAATTAAATGTACCAAACTGGCAGACCCCTCGGACGACAGAGACTCCCCCGACCCCTCTCCCCTATTCCAGTACTGCAGGAAGCCCGTCAGCGTGTCGGGGCGGGCCAGTCCGGGGGCGGCGGCGCGCGACGCGCGGGTCACGTTCGAGGAGCGCTGCCCCGCGTGCCGCGCGCCCCCGGCCGGTGTCGGCCCGGGCTCCCCGGTCGGCGCCAGCCCGCGCTCCTCGGCCGGCGCCAGCCCGGGCTCCTCGGCCAGCGCCAGCCCGCCCGCCTCGCCACTCGCGTACCGCGGCGCGCTCAGCCGCACGTCGCTGGGCAACTGCTCCTCCCCGTCGCTGCTGTCGGCCGTCACGGCGGACGGGGGCCCGGCGCCGCCGCCCCCCGCCCCCAGTAAGCTCCCGCGCACCCTCAGCACCAGCGTTCTCCGAATCAAACACAGGTCCAGCTTTTGGGATAAGTTTTGGGACGACAGAACTAAAAGGTACTACCGACAATCATAATTATCCGTGTCTACTTTAAAATCGTAGATCGTACGCTACATACGCGCCGTCGCCGACGCCTGACCGCGAAACTTGCGTCGCGACGCTACGTGTCTTCTATCTCCTGTCCGTAATTGGTTCAAATATCTTTGTTTATTTTTTTCTGCAAACATATTCAACGCAATATGAACATTTTCATAATTTCATCTCTATTCATACCTACTATATTCCCAATCCATAATGTTATGATGAAAGTATATAATATTATATTTTGATACTAGTATAAAGTACACGGCGAAGTTCAAATGGAACTACTGCGAACTGTTGGTCGATGTAAAAATAATTGTTAAATGAAGGAAACTGCAATTGGGAAACTGACGCGTGGTTTTATTGGGTAAATGTGTAGCGGTATGTGCGCATGTGGGTAATCCAAGTTCATTCAAATCATTGAAACAACTCGAACCGGCAGTTCCTCCCACGGAAAAAGAACACGCGTATTAAAAAACATCAAATATGTTTTTCTACATTTTCCCCTTGCTATTACCAAATTCAGGCTTGAAAAATAAGTGTACATATGCGCCCTCTTTTTGCCATACATGGATATGTTTATTTATTTTATGAAACAAACATTTCGTAAAAACATCAATGATGGGTTTTTGTAGGAAACTGCACTCAATGCGCTAAAAGCGAAATGAATTGTTTAATTATGTTATGAGATAATTTTAATGTAAACGTTAAATATTTACTAATAAAATAACTGCGCGCCGGTTTTAATCAACGTTAATTCAAAAGTAATTAAAAATGAAAATCACAAAGTTAACGCTTTGTGCCTATACAAGTACGAAGCGTAATTATTATTTTGGATGAAAGTTTGTCACGGTATAAAATAAGCGTATTTTCTCTATAATAAGGAAACAAATTTGAAACATTTGAGTTGAAAACCCTACAAAATAATTAATTTGCAAAGTTATGTTTACCAATATTTTACTTTAAGATGAAGAAATCACTTTCTGAAAATTTCACGTACTTTAATATATTAACATATAATGTAATAAAATTTTATGTAATGATATGTGCTTATTACGGTATTATAAAATATATTTTTGAAATAGAAAAAATCACAATCATACTTATTGTCATTTAACGACGTGTACATAGCACCTATAAGTAATTGCTATTTCATAATCATGTCATCCAGTATTTTTTTTCAATTTACAAATACATGAAAGTCAACTTAAACACAATTACAAATATATAAAGAATTTAGAAATAACACATTTTTGTTGTAAATACTGCAGTAAATCAGTCATAAACAAAACTTTTACCAAATAAGGTCATCCGTATAAATTTACTATCTTAATAATATTGTTACCAATTTTCTAGTACTATTTTACTCACTTATAGAAAAGTAAACGTTTGTTCACGCAGGCTGCACGCTGTAATTGGATTTCTTTCGTATTATCCCATCCGTCATTTTTTTCAATCAAATTAAACCGAACATATAGCCTTTTCAACATTTTACCATTTAAGTTAGTACAATATACGTATATCGTTTGATTTAAGTTACTAAATTTATAATTTCTTCACGTTTACGAATGTTTTCTATAGGGCTGCGCAGAAAGAACTACAGTTATAAATCAGTGAAATAAGAATAAAAATTGCTCGTTAATTGTTTAAATAACTTCATTACTTGATTCGGCAGTCACTTTGTTGTCCAATTCATCCATGTTTTACTAAATAAATACCACGATGTCTTAAAATCTATTGTGACATGAGTGTCGATGCATTCCGCATCATTTTCAGGTGTTAGAAAATTGTGCGAAACACATCTAAGTACCAATAAATATGGTAAAATATGCTCTCAGCACGGGAAAACTCGTTAAGGGCACATTGTTTCTATGTGTATGAAAAAATAAAAATAAATAAATAAAATAAATAATAACTTTATTTGCAATGATATAAGAACGAGTAATATTTAATATAAGGTAATCAATGGCTTACACATGCTGTCACTAAGTTGTCATTTAGCAACAGTTTTTGTTGGGTCACCACCTTATAGCAAACATTTTTTGGTGGAATTAAACAATAACTAAATTTATGGTGATAATCAAACTGTTACGCGATATATAAAATCAAAACATTAGAAAAATCCTTTTGCCCACATATACCCTGTTAATAGGAAAAGTATACATTACTATTTATATACCCTGTATCATACAATACTGCTAGGGTTATTGGTAACTCGATATGTAGTTGGTAGCGAGTAAATGAAGAAAAAAGTAAACAAATTCACTTTAAATTTGAAAGAGAAGCCGAAAAAGACCGACGAAGACTTGTCATGAGCAAATTAATCAAATACTCGTAAGGCGGATAAGTATAAGGAGATTCAATTATGTGGAAAAGGCAAAGTATGCATGAAAAGACTAGGTGTATAGAGTTCTTTTCTCTCCGACTTTATCAAGGAAGCGGAATGATATATATTAATTTTATACCATAATGCACTCACCTGCATATTCTCCGAAACGGTTTTTATTGTAAATTCTGTTTTACTATTTTATCAAAAATTTTATTTCAATAAAACAACTAAAAGCCAAATAACGTCAATGAAATAAAAAGTGCAAGCAATGTCAAATTCTTTTTTCAAATTAATTTTTGTTTTGAAATATTTAAACTCAACTACTCGATTTAGAGACACATTTTAAATAAAAAATGATACTCAATATTTAATATTATCATAACCTGTATAATAATACTCGTATATGTTATGATAATACTAATGCAGATATCGTGCTAATTGTTTCTAGTTTATTATAACTAACAAAACCAGAGCAAATTTTTATTTTATTTAAATCTTCAAATGCTACTACTAGCTTTCGAGACACATTTCTAGTTAACATATTCTAAAAGATAATCGTATATGTTGTGATAATACTAATGCAGGTACCGAGCTCAATTGTTTCTACAATAGCTTATCAAGCCTGTAGCTAAAGCGGTATGAAACCACAGAGCAAATTAATTTTCAAAATATATGTCAATGTAAAGGATTCCGAGCTCTTCGTGCCCAAGGGCGTAAGCTGAAGCTCCTTTTTCCTAATTCGAGAGTCTACCGTTGTCAGCTTCTAATTTCCCCCTCCTCCCCCATCCGACATCCTACACCCGTTATTTTACAAGTTTTGTCAGCCCATTCAATACATTCTAGAACAAAATGGGTGCTATTGCTTCGTTGGGAGCCGTATCGTAAAATGATATAAACTATGTGGCGTAAGGTAATTAAAATCTGTCTGCAAAATCAAAATGTCTTGGGACGTTTCAATTCGTGCAGACGATTACATGCAAATATATATAAATATATATATATATATATATATATATATATATATATATATATATATATATATATATATATATATATATATATATATATATATATATATATATATATATATATATATATATATATATATATATATATATATATATATATATATATATATATATATATATATATATATATATATATATATATATATATATATATATATATATATATATATATATATATATATATATATATATATATATATATATATATATATATATATATATATATATATATATATATATATATATATATATATATATATATATATATATATGTAAAAAATCATATGTTTGAATACTTATGAAGTATATAGATTTTCTCAATTTCACTAATATTAAATAAGCGGGGTGAAATAGTTTTTTCTGTTATTTTTTTCTTATTTACCATATACGAGGAAACGTCGGATGTCCTCCCGAGGTTACGACGCTAACTCTGAGTGAGAGTTTCTGGGCTCGAACCCACTCTTCCGCAAATTGGATACCTATTTTTCATAAAGAGCCGCTTACTCTTACGAATAATAGAATATTATTGTAAATTTTCACCTTTTCTTTTAAAAATAAATAAATCTTTCATTGCGCAAATGCGTAATGAGATCGCACAATTTCGAATTGTTTCCTTGATCAACATGTTTACCAATTAACTAGTTAATTTACTCGTAAATTTAAATGACAACATTTTGTAAATAACGTGAAACGGTTTTATTTTTATTAATCCGAATTTTCCAATTTATATTCATTTCCACCTCAATTGGTTCCACCCTCTCTCCTGGAGTCACCCTCCTCCCTCCTTCATCTCATCGAGCTTTGTGTCAGAAAACATTTGTGTATTGTAAAACTCAGTCTTCAGAACAACCGTAGTTAGTACTTGTGTTACGATTTTTTTAAACATTTAAACAAAGAATACCTCCGCCGCGCCCCAAGCCCTTCCCTCTGTTTTTATTACTCCATTCACTTCTCTTGTTTGATTATTTGCAAGAGATGAATAACCTTGAATGAAAAATAAAACAATGCCTCTTGTTTTATCAGCGAGAATACCTACCACCTGGGTATTGAAAAAATACATCTACATCTGCAGGAACAAGTAGAAAACAAACAGCTTTTCTCTTTAAACAATGATTTTTATTTGCAAAATACCAACCATTCATTTTTTTAACCTTTGAATTCAGAAACGAAAAACAAGTCTTAAAAGTTGTGTTAAAAAAAAGAATGCCTTCAAATTTTTAGGAATATTTTGCTTCCCTCGGGTCGTTTTCGTTTTTATTCCCATTTCGAGACGTATTTTAAAAAATACGCTTTGTATTCTGAACAAATAATACACCAACTATTTTAGTATTCATTCATAATTTAGACCAATAATTTAACTATTTCAAAAATCATTCATAAATTTTATCAATAAAAAAAATCTTAAATTTTTTTTTGCGAGTTTTGAACCCTAATACAACTTCAATAACTCTCATTAAACATATGAATAAATTACTTTAAGATGTGACACAATCTACTATGTATTTGATTGCAGAAATTTAACAGTTTTATAATTTATGCAGTGATCTAATCAAAACTATATTACCAACTTCAAGCATAAGTGAACTATTAAAATGCGTTTTACTTTTCTATAATTTTTCTGACGTAGCCAATCATTGTGTTAACGAGGGTAGACTTGAACTACAGATTTCATAACCAACGAGTATGTTAAAAGTATGAGGCTAAATTACTTAAACAACTGCTTTGCACAAAAATGGGGTGTGCGTGTTCTTTTTTCCACACGATCAATAGTTTCACATATCGATCGCTTTACAGTAGAAGATCGTAAACGTAGCAACGTCGTCATGCCCAAGGAAGTACGAATATATATCACTCGTGATAAAGCAAAACATCGTTGCCAATATTAAAAAAAAGAACAGGGGAGTAAGACAGTTGCATTTAAAATATAAAAATGTGTAAAAATACTAGTTTTGACAATATCTACATAAAATATAGTTAAGTGGATTATATGTATTTTATTCTACATAGCGTTATATATTTTAATAAACACACACATTATATATATATATATATATATATATATATATATATATATATATATATATATATATATATATATATATATATATATATATATATATATATATATATATATGTATATATATTTGAGTGGTAGTGTTTTTGGTAGTGTTTTTCAATTGCTTGCACAATCAAGCAAAATTTTATTAAAAATGTTATACTTTGTAAGAATCTTTATGATATTCTTTTTTATTTTATGTAAAAACTTACATATAGCATACTATATATGACTAGACAAATATGAGATGTCCACGACAATGTCGCGCGATAAGGGGATAGAAAAAAATTTTGACAGCTCTAACAATGCATAAGGCCGACAAGGTAGTTCACCCTGCCACTCTCGTCCATGGTAGCCGCAATAGCCACCAATATCCGGGATACTTTGTTAACAAATACGTGAGCTGTAGCGCTCTGCCATTGCTGCTAAACGCTTGCCTCTGGTATCGTGACCACGGCCTGAGACTTTTTTCTTGATGGATTGTAACAGCGACTAGTGCACTGAGTTGGGGCTTCGACCCGAGCATACAAAAATCTGCCAATCGGTTACTAAAACTACCGTCCACTACCAGTATATCCGCGTCATAGATTAAGAGTAAATAAGTGTGAAAGGATGTTCTCACAACTTGTATATGTAAATGTTCTGTTGATAGATCCCGTAGAGTTTGTTCAGAATACATCAGTAATTAATATTTACCCATCATCTGAAATGAGTGTCGTTTTGTATTTCAAAGCGTTTAAATATTTAATATAGGCAAATCATTCCTTTCTCCTTTCTTAGCCTCAAAAATTAATGAGGTACCGTATCGAATCAACGCGGTATTAGCTTAATCTTTAATCGTATGAAGACATGGTGATAGGTTTTACCCCTCAGATTCTTGGGGTCTAAGAGTAGAATATCTTTATTGGAATTCAGATAATAAGTTTCAAAAGCTATGGGGAATGACATTTATGCCAAAGAAGATAATAAATGTAGGAAGAACAGTAGATACAATTACTTACATAAAAGAAAATTAGTAAAGCAGCAATGACTACGACGCTCAGGGTCCATACCCGTACTCGTACAAACTTGAGTAAGATAATTTATAGGTGATCAAGTCAGGACTTGTGCACCCGAGGACTGGGAGATCATTTGAAAAATGAAATGAAATAAATATACAGAGTTAGAATTCACTACATTCACACATTAGAGAGCCACTCACAGACACACACAGACGATTACTTAGTAATTAATCCGACGTTTGATGTGCCGACTTGGGTTTAATAGTCTCTCCCAACCGCCAATTACCATAAAAGCTATTTCACAGTAAAGCTATGAAAATGGAGATTCGCACTGGAAAATTACTCTTAAACCTTTATGTTATCTACACAATTTTATCTGAGATCATTTGGCATATTGACTCAAATAAGCATCGTTGATTTCTCTATACACGCGTTGACTTCTCATGGAAAAAGAAATGTTAAATGCTGTGTCGATTTTTTCCGCTTTCTAACTCGGGCGATGATTTTTCTTAAATAAATATTAATCTGTTATCAAACGTCGATTTTTTAATAGCACGGTACGATGACTACATATATGTATATATATAAATCTATGTATATATATAAATATATGTATATATATATATATATATATATATATATATATATATATATATATATATATATATATATATATATATATATATATATATATATATATATATATATATATATATATATATATATATATATATATATATATATATATGTATGTATATGTATATATTTATATATAATAAATAAAATAATAAAAACCCTTATCCGCACCCCAATGGTGCATAGGGCACTGCGTCATATAAACGCAGAGTTATCTTGATCGTTTTACATATGAAGGAAAGATGATCAGCCCTCCGCTTCAGGTACCAGTCCAGGGTAGTATTGAATAAATATTAGTGAAAAAATCACTTATATTTATTTTACCCCCCTTGGGAATCGAACCCGGGACCTCCAGAACGGTAGCTGAGCGTGCTGACCATTACACTACGGAGGCGGACATAAATATATTTATATATATATATATATATATATATATATATATATATATATATATATATATATATATATATATATATATATATATATATATATAACACATTTATATATATATATATATATATATATATATATATATATATATATATATATATATATATATATATATATATATATATATATATAACACACACAAAGATGAAAATTATGCTACCATTGCTATGAAGCAATCTCTTTCAACCAACCAAAAACAGACTACTGCTACTGGTCAGAATTTGAACCTTAAAAGCATATCAGTAATCTCCTACATTCCGAGATTCTTCATTTAAGTATCAATATTACATGACAATGTTTATTTTAAAAGCGCATAACTGATCACCTCTTCCTAATGTAATTGGCCATCAAGTTAAAACCGTGTCGATCCGATGCATTGCTCTATGCACCATTTGGGTGCGAGCAGGGGTTATATAAAAGCAAAATACTAGCAGATCTTTATCTGTAAGTAACACCAATATATCACCATTCTAACATAATCTTTATCTGTGTCTAACACCAATGTGGAACTTTACTCGTTCTAGCATATCTTTTTCTGTAACATCAATATGGTGGGAAAACAAACAAATTATAGGGAATGAGAGCCAAACTCTTAAGCAGTCTTGTTATATTTCAAAATATTTCAACAAAAATGAAATAACCATTAGTGTTTTAATTTTACTTGGTTTAAAATGAAGATAAATATATTTTGTATTTTCATATGCACTCAGTAAATACACGCTAATTTCCCATTTTATACGAACCCTAAGTCTTTTTATACACGCCATATTCGTATTATCGAAATGAGCTTCCGCGGATAACAAGAGTACCTAATACTTAATTTTTTTATGATTTATTGGAATTCAGGACTGGTTGTGTCATATGAATTTCACTCAATTAGAGGAAAAGCTAAATTTTATTTCCGAATCAATTTGTAAGTTATGAAAAAATATGCAGGTGTACAATATATAATATACATACGTTTACTAGCTTAGACTAAATCTAATAAATATATTTATATTTTAAATACCATCACACCACTTTCCCGTAGATATATACTTTTCCATACATACTCGCCAATTAAGATAACTTTTACGTAACGTTTCGACTTGAGCACTTTCAAGTAGGTACCTATCAATACGATTTTTTTTAAATACTTAATCGTACCAAGTTTGCGACCCTCTTCTGCTCTTATTTACGATTACAATTTTCTTAGGATGGAAAGACAGGTAAAGATATAGAAAGGAGAGTGATTGCCGAGAACAGAGTGAATGGTGCACTTTAATAAACAAAGCTACATCGTTTGTTTACATCGGAATTCCTATTAATAATTATACAATCAGCTCATTTTACATTACAAAAGCACTATTTTTTTTCACCATTTGTTAAACGACATATTAAAAAAAAATTATAATAACTTGCCAGGTAAGCGTCATATATTTTTTTTAAAGTGAAGAGTCAATGTGACCTAAAAATTTATTTTAAAAACATTGACCGGGGATCGATATTTTTTTCCACCAAAGCAAGCCAGTATTGGTATTATTTTGGACTGTGATCAACAAAATAGTCATTCAGTATTGTGAAATATAAATTAGAATCCTAAAATATGAATATTTGAAAAATTGGCACTTAAAAAAAATTGATCTATGACGTAGATGTTCAGGAAATTCATAAAAGTGGAAATATCTCGAAAACTAAGACAATTATAACGGGGTCATATTTTCATTTTTTGGTGAGTCATAAGCTGGCCCAACCCCTTTAAAAGGAATAACTTGGATTATGGGACACCGTATATACTTGTTTGTGTGTGTGTGTGTGTGTATGTGCGTGCGTGCATGTACTCATATTATATTGAATGAAGATTGGAAAGAGCATTGGCAGAAAGTTTTTACGCGAACATATTTCTTCAATTTTATTTACGCTTTTCCGCCTTCAATATGCACGACATCCGAATTATATGAATTGGCGCCCATTCAATATCCGAAATTTAAATTTTGAAGCGGTGCCAATGAGAGAAATGTGCTATTTTGACTCCGGCTGTCATGACGGCATCTCTTTCGACAGGCGGCTCATTCTGTAGAACCTATTATTTCATGCTTAGAGAATAAAACAAGTGCAAAATAGATCAGATATTTCTTGTTAGGAGCCTGAAAGTGCATGTACGAGAAATGACGTGATTATCTTGTTTTAAAGAAGATAAACATTTTTATGCTTTTTTTTCAGAACCATTTATTTATTTCGAAGAAAAACATTTTTTTTCAATACAAAACGGTGATTTAAGAAAAAAAACAATTGCGTCAAATGTTACCTGGGTTTGAAGATAATTTTGTTGAGATTTATGACACATAAATTGGGCCTTAAATTATACTTTCAAAAATTTTGGATGTTCGGGAATTTGTTGGGTGTAATGTTTACCATTCTGGCCATTTTTTAATAAATGTATTCCTTTGATTTTTTTATATTTCTAATCATGGTGAACCGCTGCCATACGTTAGTTGGAACTGTCATTTCTTCTTCTTCTTCTTGGTGTAGGCCATGTGGCCTGTTTTTAAGAGGGATGTCTAGATCAGCTATAGATCCATCTCTTTGGTAGTCTCCCCGGGAGTCGTCTACCATGGGATTGGCCGCACCGTATGATGTGGAGGAGTCTGGATGGTTCTACTCACCTCACATGCGCGTACCATTGTCTCGTTCGTTGCCTTCCCCACCTTACGACATCTTCGATCTCGCAAATTTACCTGATCCTGGCTTTTCTTATTCTTTCTCGAAAACTCTGATATGCTTCTTAGAGTCTTCATTTCTGACACTCTAAGTGCGTTTTTTGTATTTATGAATTACCTAACGTCCAAGTGACTCTGAAATCTATCTGCGGCTTATGCAATACCGCTTATCATGACCCTACCCAGGCTTCAGCCTTTGAAGTTTCATAGCCTATGCCTACTCGTGAGTGGATTTACTCTTTAAGTTTAAAGTTACTATAATTTCATGTAATTCGTGAGTGAAAATTCTAGGCAAAAACACTCGCTGTGTTTTTTGTACCAACGGTGTCCGCTCTACTTTCGATCCCATGCGTCACGATGAGTCGGACACAAGTTTTGTAAATCTTGATTTTGCTGCCGATCTTCATCTCAGGATTTTCTCGTACTATTTATTTATCGTCATTTCTTGTACAACAATTTATTCATGCATTCCAAACTTTATTTCTCATTCGAGATATTTTCGCAAACACAAAATATGAATAGTACATTATGCACGCCGGTTCGTCTAACCTACAAACCTAGATAAGCTTACTACGCTCACAGCCCTCCCTTACGTCGCCAGACGCAGTGGTGCCATATTATGGCGGGTGGATGGAAAACCTGTCCGAATGAAACCGAGTCAGCGGACTACGGTACGGGAGCAGGACGAGGGGGGCGCGGGGGGCGCGGGGTACACGAGACGGGTGAACTAACCTACCGACGCGACCCCAACGCACGCGCAGACCAATATGCATTGTAAACACGTACACAAACCGATCAAGCCTTTATTAGGTAGCTACATTAAATAAAGTTTGTGAAATTTTAATATTTCTCGCCTTTTACGTTACTTATAGCATTTTTTTTCTTTTAACCCTTATCCGCACCCAATGGTGCATAGGGCACTGTATCGTAACGATGCAGTGTTATCCTGATCTTTAATTGCATGAAGGCAAGGTAATCAGCCCTGCGCTTCTTGTACCAGTCCAGGGTGATTTTAAATAAATATTAGAGTGAAAATCACCCATATTTATTTTGACCCTCCTGGGAATCAAACCCAGGATCTCCAGCACGGTAGCCAAACACTCTGACCACTACAGAGGTGGACACAGGTGGTATTGCATATTTTAGTTTAAATAAAAACCTTAGTCGGATTTCTTTAAATACTTCATTTCATTAATTTATTTATTTTAAACATATTACATACGTAAGTTGCGTATGTAATATTCCCGATGAGTAATTTCCATTACTTATTTCGGAACACGGGATTAAGGTTCACAAGACTGAAAAACAAATAAGAAAATACAAAGCAAAATGTAACACATAAAGCAATAAAAGGTACAGTAAATAGGCACATAAAAAACATAAGGTAAGAAGCATGTTTAAAGGAAAAAAAATCAGAAAATATAACTAATCACTAACATTCATTTTGGATCCCTGACTGGGTTCTATTTTATGCATGCAGACAGATGGTTAATTTGGGTAAAGGCAATATATTGCAATATATTACCTACCTAATATTTGAAAATCTACATCTAATAACCTATTCAAATACTAAATTCCAAAGTCCAGATTGTTGTTACATCAAGTAAGATAATTATTATTTCAGACAAAGAAATAACAAAAATCATAATAATGAAAATACACATTGAATCCTTTCAAAGTGCATTCGCATCTTATTTTTTTCTAAATCCAGGTAACATTTTATGTAATTGATTTGTTTTATTACAACACCGTTTTTACATTGAAAAATAGGTTTTTCATCGAAATAATTGTATGATTTTGAAAAGAAAAGAGTCATTAAAAAGTAAGGAGTTAAAAAAAAAATTCTAAATTTCTATGTTTCTAAAAAACCGAAAAAAAAACAATCAACATTTTTTTTAAATATGGCGTCAACAGACATGTGACCTCTCTTGTGAATGAATTCTGTGTTAGCGAATATCCCCATGAATGCGATAAGTTTAATTTAAAGTGTAACGTGAGAATATACCATAAAATAATAACTTTATAGTTTTTTCCACATTTATTTTATTTTACCAGATACAGAGTTTTGTCGTTACCGGCATCATCAGACTGGTGAAAATCCAGACAAAATTGTTTTAAACACAACAAGGCACAGGTTGAAAACTATGATTTTATTTAATCTTTCTAACAAAATCAATTTAAATTTAATGAATTGAAATAGCGTATTATAATAATAATTACATACAAATTACGGTTAGTTTCTTAAGTGTTATTTTATATATTTTTGTGATAGAAATAGATTTTTGTATTTTTATTTTGTACGTAATTAATAGTTAGATTTGGCATTTATTAAATTGGCGTCATTATTATTCAAGTTATATACGTTTGCATTATCAAAAATAACGTATGCTTATTACGCTTAACACTATTTCAAATAATTATTTGTAACTAAACTGTAAATACACCTACTGCATTGTTTCATATTGTTTTTAAAACAAGTAAAATAATTACTCTTTACAATTTCTAAACTTTTAATTAAATCTAGCATGATAGTGGGTTCAATCCCAGCCCTATAATTAGTTCAGGAAATTTTGAGCCTGAAGTTCATTGTTATATTATTCAATAAGGGCTTTTACTATAACAATATAAAATAATAAAGCTTCTCTAAGTGTTAAGTAAAATAATTGGATTAAAGCGCCAACCAAATTTAATATTTATTTAATTAAGCGTTCGCCATTCATCAACCTTTTTTATGAAATTATACCACGTTTTTAAGTGTTTTTATGGGTACCATTACTGCCAGTATTCTCCATTTCCAGTTACATATTGAATACTAAATATGTTAAATATTTCCATGCAATTTCTTTCTTCTACTATGTCCAGTCTCTTATTTCGGACAATGAAAGTATTAACGCATTAATAGATTTAAATTATCCACTGACACTTCGTGATGGAATTGCATTTTTAATTTATTATTAGATTAAAACCAATATTTTAAGCTTTTCCACTTTTTTTTTTTTTTGGAAAAGCTAAAAATATTGGTTTTAATCTAATAATATATTAACGTATTAAGTATTGACAACCTTTTGTCATTTACTCCATTTATGTTTTATGTTAGCTCAACCTTAGCTTTTTGGTATTTATTTAATATTCTTATTATATAAGATATTGCACGACTTCTCCTGTCTTCCATCATGATTTACTAGCAATTAAATTATCAGCACAATAACATAAGAAACAAATTGGAGAATGACTTAGTCATTTTGTCTAACCATGGTCGATTAACATTTACAAGTACCTGTACCTGACTGATAGTCCAATAATGTTTGCTTATCGTTTTCCAAAATTGTATTGTTTTATCATTGGCGTAAATTTTAAGCCCTCGTGCCTTTATGGTACAACATTCCTCCGATATAAAACGTCACCATTACTTCATACATTTTTGTTATTCTACATATTAACTATATTATTACTTTGACGATCATTTTCTACTATATATTTCTTAGTTCATTTTCAACTCAATGAATACTTCGCAAATCCTCTCAAGTGGTCAAGTTCCCTCTATATATTTCAATACATACACCTTTTTAAGAAAAAATAAGTTTCTAAATTAGTATTTTTTGTTGTTGTTATTGTAAATTTTAATTTTAAAACCTGCGTTAGTTTACATTTCGAAACAGACAAAACGTATAAAAGTCTTAAATGCGTAATAATCATTAATTATTAAAGACCTTGACATTTTTTTTAAACAACTAAGTGAGGTAATATTTCGGCTAATCAATAGTTAATAGCTATGTAGTTACTTGAGGGGTTTGGGGAAGTGGAATATTAAAAAGTCAATTGGTAATTATTACTCTCCCGTTCCGTTATTACTTGCAAGAAAGCCCACTTTCTTCCATTCAAAAACAAACAATACTGATTTTAATATTCAGTCCCCTGCGGTATTCAGAATATATATAAGATATCCGTCTTTAACCTCCATATCTAATAACAAATCTCCAAACTCTTCCCTCTTCATCCTCAATTACTTACTTTAGTACTACTTATATTACGTTTTTATATTTGTTTATTTTCACCAAAATAAATACAAATGTACGAGTATAATCGTATATAGTATGAACCCTTTTTTTAAAATCGTAATAAATAAAACAAATTAATGTATATTTTGTATATTCAAAGCATTGTTAAGATTGTGGGTATGGTAATATAATATATATTATATAGTATGTGAACTTAATCCAGGATTCGGACCTTGCATACAAATAAAAAGAGTCTGTGGTTAATAAAAGTTTTCCTCATTTCAACATAGATGGCTGTTGTGAACTCACATGTACTTGATCGCGAGATTTATCAATATATCTGAGAATTCCAAAAATATGAGTAGTGTTGTTGTCAATCCTGGGTAGAATTGGTGAATGTCAATCGCATGTAAAGTGATCATTTGACTAGCCTATGACAGTTCGTAAGCTCTGTAAATGTTCAGACATCCATACTCTTCTTTATGTTTGTTGATATATTAAAAAATATGTACTTGAATTATATTTGTTTTATGAATTTATTTATTTTTGCTTATCGACTAAGTTTATTTGTTTTATATTGCCACGGAACACCAAATAATATTATGTAAACGTACCCTTCCGTGTTACGACGAACACTTTCCGTTGACGTCATCACTTTTGTGACTATTCAGGGTTGTTGCCCCATTTCCTCGGTAAGACCAACCCCTTCGTGTGACCTCACAGCCACGTGACTACCCCTCGAGTATCGTCATTCCTTCCCACCTTTTCAACACGAAAATGTTGTGCTTTGTTAGCTATAACACCTATGCAAATATATTAAATATATGTATGTACATTACGTTGAAACAATCGTATGGCGTTTATTTAGGTGAGCATGTTCCATGGATTAAACGTGAATACGAATATACATATTTTTCTACTATTAATCCTATTACGAAATCTGAAGATTTAAAAATTTAATTTACTATTTAAATGACTGGTTTAATAATAAATTTGTCCGCCTCCTTAGTATAATGGTCAGCACGCTTGGCTACCATACTGGAGGTCCCGAATTCGATACCCAGTGGGGGGTCAAATAAATATAAGTGATTTTTTTACTCTAATATTTTTTCTTAATTTTCCCCTTTACTGGTACCTAAAGCGAAGAGCTGATCATCGTTCTTTCATGTGTTGATGATCTAGATGACACTGAGTTTTTATGATGCCCTGTCCATTGTCAATGCACCATTGGGTGCGGATGAGGGTTCGAAGAAGAATTTGAATGAAAACTTTTTTTTATGATTTATTATGCTGAATAAATATTATTAATCTTTAAAATATTGTTAATCTAAACCATGGAAATATTTCAAAATCGTACTACTTTTCAACTCTTATTTTCTTTGAACATTAATTAAATTTTTAACATTGCCGCTTATATTTTTTCTGTAGCTTTTAAGATGTTAAAAAAATTAATGACAAGTAATGCGATACCAGAACTTGTTTGGTATTCGGTAATTCCTCAGAGAGATTTGTGAAACCCGATATTTATTTAAATTTTGAAATCAAAACTTTAATACCAAAGAATTGTACAGTTTCTTTAATATGTTTCAGAAAATTAAACAGAACTGCAATCATCTTGTCGAAACTCTATAGCAAGTCTTACTTAATCATAATCCTGAAACTTTGGGTAATTACAATTTTAGTTACCCCGTCGTTTCTTGTTAATTAAGAAATTCCTCTCCAATTTGGAAGGGAAGCGCTTCTTTAGAATTTTCGGCATTAACAATAGATTTTTAAATCCATTGCTTATGCTTAAAATTAATTGAGTTGAAGTATTGATTATACCATATTTATGTTGGGAATTCCCGTTTTCTAGAGATTTTGGGCCGCGGCACTGCGGTAGCGGAGATTTTCAGTATGGCATCAATATATTTTTTTATTAATAACGTATATTGTAAAAACGTCTATGTATTCATTTTCCATTCATTCATTTTCTTTCTAGATCAAAGAACGAATTTCTTCATCACATGATAAATTAACCTTTTCTGATGACTTTTTGATTAAATTAAACACTTGAATAATCCACTGAATTGAGTTTTATTTTGATATTACGACTAGTTTCGAAAACGACAATTGTTTTCATCTTCTGGTACAAATTAAAACAATTAAAGTTTTAATTTGTACCAGAAGATGAAAACAATTGTCGTTTTCGAAACTAGTCGTAATATCAAAATAAAACTCAATTCAGTGGATTATTCAAGTGTTTAATTTAATCAAAATAATCATGTCATTCCACAAAGTTAATGCCGAATCAATAAATAATATTTTCTGATGACCTTCAAGAAACGTCTGAATTATTTGAATCTCTCCTCGAACCCTAACTATCCATTATATCTATCTAACATTTCTTGGATTCTCTCTCCCACTCCCCTCAACTCAATTCTACTTGTCTATACCTTCTTTGTTTTCATCAATTTACTGTATATGGGTTATTTATCTGTTGTATTTATCTTGAGATACTCTCTGTCTCTCGCCATTAATCTTTATTTTTCCTAATTTTTTTGGAAGTTTCACTTCTTTTACTTACTTGTACAATGCTGCTGATGTAATTTTTGTTATTTGTAAAATCATAAATAAGTAAATGAATAAATGATGTGAAGAAGTGATTGTAAAATTCGTATTGATTATCAATAAAAACGGTTCAATTTATCTTCTATTATAAATAACTATAAAATAAAAATAACTTTTTTTCTCAAAGTCTATGTACTTTAAAACAAAGGCTTTTTTCATTTTTCTTTCATACTCCATTTAAATTATCTCGCAGTTTTCTGTTACAGGGAATGTTTAATCTGAAACCGTCATTTAAAATGCGGATGAAAAAATTCTCTCCATACAAACTCTGTAAAACGAAAGTAGAATGTAATCATCCTTCGAAATTATTTTAAACGATTCTAAATTTAATTTTCATTCTCGTGGGACGTAACGGTATAATGAAGGATTCTCCTAATTTAGAAAATGATTAAAAGGCGAGAGCAGATACGCTTCTTACCTTTAAATAGCAGAACAGAGCAATGCAAATCATTTTATGCCAGTGACCAGTTAAATATCCTTAATAAATATATTTGTGATATTCCAATTCGAATATGTTATGGGAGGTTGAGAAATTAAGTTAAGGGGGGTTTTGAAACTTACATCCTCAAACGTACGTCACATCTACATATAGCATAAACATTACAACGCATCGTTTTTTTTTGATTCTGTGTCACTATTGTGTAATATGCCGATTACAATACCGGATAGATGCGGACTGTGCCAACAACTGTGCGGTAGCTCTTTCGTCTTACCAGTAACTTAAACGTACCTCTATCAGTTTAAATTTAACTCTTAACCATTCAATTAATTACTGCAGCTATACGCCGGATTCTTGATAAATCTTGATAAATCTTGAATGTTCCACGCCGACGCGCGACATCATTATTCGAGTACGTCACGCTACTCAAGAAATAAAATCATTTACAATTCCACACATACGATATAATAAATCAATGTTGTTTTTTTAATTGTATGCTACAAAACTATTTTGTATAAGTATATAGTTAACATATCTTCGTTGTAACATACTAAGTTACAGAATTGTATTTTATGATTAAACGTAAAATATAAAAATACTCAATTTAAAGAAATCGTAGAAACATAAAAATATAATAATAGGTGAAATAAAAGTATCTGCGGTTTTTTGCCACTAGATGATGTTGATGCCCATATATCAGGAAACACTCACCTGATTCTTTAAAATAAACATGTGCCTAAAAGGGGACATTTTTTGCCACTAGATGATGTTGATGCCCATATATCAGGAAACACTCACCTGATTCTTTAAAATAAACATGTGCCTAAAAGGGAACATTTTTTGCCACTAGATGATGTTGATGCCCATATATCAGGAAACACTCACCTGATTCTTTAAAATAAACATGTGCCTAAAAGGGGACATTTTTTGCCACTAGATGATGTTGATGCCCATATATCAGGAAACACTCACCTGATTCTTTAAAATAAACATGTGCCTAAAAGGGGACATTTTTTGAAGAAAAAAAAATCCAATTCATTGCTTTTGTAAAAAGATATATTGATTAGAAAATGAATTAAATGTCTGAAAAAATACGGTATGTGATGCTTTTTTACTATAAAAAAGGTAAAAATGTTGCAAAAATTGCCGAAATTTTGTGAAGTGTACGGTGATAATGTATTGAGTAAGCGAAGGACCCAGGAGTTATTTGCTCTATCACATTCCTGAAATTTCGATGTCAAGGATGCATCTCTTCTGGTCGGCTAGTCATAGAAAAAGTCGACGATTTTTTTTTAAACTGGTGGAGCAAGTCTATCAAGAAATAGCAGAGACACTAAACATCAACCACATGGCAGAAATCATTTAAAAACAGCAAGTTACAAAAACAAGGGCAATGTTTGGGTGCCACATGAATTAACAACGCCAAGAAATTTATCGACCGAATTACCACTAGTGAAATGCTTCTGAAACGCAACGAAATCGAACCATTTTTGAAGCAAATCATTTAAGACCTTAAAAAATGGGTAAAATACGAAAATATCCAATGCATGTGATCATGGTCAAAGGCTGGTGACCCTCCACAAACGACTTCAAAGCCTGAGTTATCGGCAATGTTATGTTGAGTGTTTGGTGGGATTGGAAGAGAGTTGTCCATGTTGTAACCCGGCGAAACCATCAGCCCTGTACTGTGCACAACTTGACCGTTCGAACGAAGTAATCCAGAAAGAACGACCAGAATTGGCCAACACAATAAGAGTTGTGTTCCATCATGACAATGCCCGGCCACACACATATTTGATGACTCTGAATTAATTTATGGTACTTGGTTGGAGAATTTTGATGCATCCACCGTATAGTCCGGATCTTGCACTGTCTGATTACTACACGTTTCGGTCATTTGTAATAATTTCTTCATGGTAAAAAAATGATCGACCGAAGAGCCGCTGAAAATCAATTGGCCAAGTTTTTCGACGATAAACCACAGAAGTTCTATTCCGATGGAATCATGAAGCCACCTGAAAAATTGTAAAAGGTCACAAATAATAGTGGTCAATACGAACTTGATTAAATTCGATTTTCAATAAAGATTTGTTTTTAAAAAATGTACCAAAAAACCGACGAGACATTTTATGTGACCTAATATATTACCACAGTAAAATAATGTTTTTTAAAAAAGAAAATAAATTTAACAATAACTTTTTGATGAATTTTATCAGCTTTGAATGAAATAATAGTTTTTAATAGCGTCAAAGCATTGATAGAAACTTTAGAAGAAAAAATCTGTTAAAAAACTCATGTAACTGTTTCACGTTTTTAGCAACCTCATATTTACATTATACTACCTAATGCAGGGGGTAAGAACGGACGCAATATTTTTCTTGTACGAGTTTCCGTAACAATGGCAGACACAAACAGGATTTGAGAGTACGGATATAAATATAATGAAATATACCTACATAATGGAATTTTATGTATCGGAAAGGGTTATACTTCAAAAAATATGCTATTGCTCTTGTAAAATTGTCAACAACAAAATATGTTTTTCAAAACATATTAAGTATGATACGATTTTCATTACGAATTTCGAATGTAATGTGAATTAATGTCAGTATCAAAGTACGTGATTTATTATTAAAAAGGATCGCAACTAACGCATATGTATTCCGTTGTATGTAACAAAATTATCATCAGCTCCCGAAAGCAAATATTTCCTGGAGCTCAAAATTGTTTAATCAAATTCGTCGCACAACACATATCACAAATTCAAGTACATCTAAATAAACGCGTTAATAATAAGTTAATTTCTGTAAGAGTTTCAGTACCGCCGCTGACCACGGTATTGCTATGGTGGATGCAATTATGTCGTATAAAGTACCATGTAATTGTATGTAATAATACTGAGTATGGGGGAGATCGGGAGAATGCCGACTCTGGGCAATACCGGGAACCAATCACTGATCTCGAGAAATATGTTTGTACGGCAGGTACAATAGTTTTCACTACACGTAATTCAGTTTATATATATATATATATATATATATATATATATATATATATATATATATATATATATATATATATATATATATATATATATATATATATATATATATATATATATATATATATATATATATATATATATATATATATATATATATATATATATATATATATATATATATATATATATATATATATATATATATATATATATATATATATATGTATATAGATTTATATTATCCACTGACACTTCGTGATGGAATTGCATTTTTAATTTATTATTAGATTAAAACCAATATTTTTAGCTTTTCCACTTTTTTATTTGACCAGCGACCGGGTTTCGTCGTTACCGACATCATCAGACCAGTCTGATGATGTCGGTAACGACGAAACCCGGTCGCTGGTCAAATAAAAAAGTGGAAAAGCTAAAAATATTGGTTTTAATCTAATAATAAATTATATATATATATATATATATATATATATATATATACATATATATATATATATATATATATATATATATATATATATATTTATATTTAGCACAAAATACCTAATCAATTGATGAATTAATTAACACCATTTCAAATTGCTCACAAAAATATGAAATAATCTTATTTTTCAACGTTAAATTTCTTAGGTAGAACATAACATTTTTAAGTCGAATTCCAAGAAAAGACCGAATGATATTTGATCATTTGCTTTTCAGGTGATGGTCATTCCCTCGATCATCCTTACGTGTGGGCATGTAGGACGAAACGCCGTCCGCCACTTGACATGTAATTGGATCAAGTCGCTCAGGATTACAAGCATCCTTCAAAATTATTTCTATAACAATTTACAATCGTAAAAGTTTGCATATTACCGACAATTGAGATTATTTATTATCAGACACTGATTTTTTTTCTATCTATCGTTTTTTTATTTGAAAAAAGACGCAAGTCTGATCGTCTCAAGGCGTACGCCTTGGCCTTTAGCTAGCTTAATGCTAAATTGTAAATTGAGGTGTGATCAAGTTTCTATTTTCCTTCATAAAAAAAACTACAGAGGTTTCATCTTAAATTGAGACTTCTGTAATTATATTTTAATTCTCTATCTTCCACTGCTCCCATTTACAACTCGCCTCATATATTTTTGTACCTTTCTTTCCTCACTTGTTCGTTCCACACCTCAACACATCTTTCTTTATTCCATCGATAATGCTTATCTCAGCCTTGCAAACTTTCCTTTTTTCACCATTCGAACATCTTTCATACAAAAGTTTTACCGCACATTTGTCTGAGAGATCGCATTTCGACTGCATTCAGTCTACCTTCTCCTTCTTTTGCCAACTCCATATTCACGATCTTACGTTATGGTTGGTACTAGGATTTCATTGTGTGCTGCTATATTTTCGATGCCAGATGTTTTTATATAGATTGTATTTTAATATCATCAACGGTTTTTGATATTTTAAAAATTAGGCAGAAAAAATAAGAAATTTAATACATACATGTCGGTTTGTATAAATATCGGTTTGCTATTTTGGCGTGTATGCATGAACCTGCGTTCTGAGCGTATATACGCTCAGAACGCAGGTTCATGCATTTGTCCCATAAGTATTTTTAGAATCGCATTATGTAACTAAGTAAGGCACACCTCGTATACGTGTGCATGCTACCTTCCTCTGACGTCATTGAGTGCATGCAATGGCCGATCTACTTAAGCTCGCATAATCGGCGTTCTTAATTCCGAAATTGTTTTAGCCCCATTGTAGTCGTGTACTTGCATTCGTGTCTTCAACCACACAAAATACCACGTAAATTTCACATTAGTGTACTTACACTTCGTTTTTATTAATTTGCAGTAAGAGACCTACATGGATATATGTTTTTCTTATTAATAGGAATAACCCGCAAAGTCTCTATTTTAGAAGCTTGTCTACAGATAGGATAGTGAGGATAGGGAAGGTAAATGTGAAAAATACATCACAAACAACCAGACCAATTGAAAATAAATATATGCTGAATTCATTTTGCAATTGGCGGGAATCGAACCCGCAATGCTAGTTTTGCAGCCGAACGTCTACCAAACTACTCCACAGCACCTACCTGCTTAATGATATTTTTTAATATAGTGAAACAATACATCCTTACTATGAGTATCTAATGAAAAATTACGAGTATTGATAACCGAATTTAAAGGATATTTTCAAAGTTGGTACCTCGGTATTCGTAGGAGCTACGTTTGTAGAAAAGTTCGCAAATACTAGGACTACTCTTAAAGTCACCATTCTACCACATTATGTATACAAGTAGTTATAGGGTAGAATTTGGATATATTTAGAAAAAATTAAAATAACAAAAACACTACTACAAAAATTGCATGTTTATTTATCTCATTTTAAAGAACGAAATAATGTACGCTGTTGAAAGATGTAGGCACTTTTGCTCAAAATAAAATTGGCTCCATATGCGATCGTATAAAGAAATGTTATCGTGTAGCGCTAGTAGTGGGCGCGCTTTAAAATGCACGTTACGTTACGTATACAGCAACACATATACGAGTAGGTAATGCGTACTATTACTATCACTGCTGTAGTATAAATACAAACTTGGCTGGGTCAGTGGACTATGCTCAGTGACGCAGAGTGTAATTTTGCTCTGATGCTGTATTTCATTTGGCAAGTGTAACTGCGGACTTTAACATGTATTGATTTTGTGCAGTGCGATCCATTGGTCAATCGAAATACAGAATTGTATTAAATTTTATTTGATTTACAAAAAAACGATTTTAAAAGTGCAAAAAAAATTATCCCCAATTAATACTAATCCTGGAAAATTGTTATTTTTCATCTTATGTAGTAGTAGACAATGCTACACAATAGAGCTTACAAAAGGTGTTATTTAAGTTTAAAATTAGCATTTTGTTCGCTTTTATGGATTCAGTTTTTGTTTTAGTTCAGATTTTAAATAAACATTTAAATTATTTGTCTACTTTATTGGTGCTAGAGAAAGTCTGTTGTAATTAGGGCTGTCAAAAATATCTTACGTAAACACTCTATAAAAACAAAACAATGTTAATTTGTTTGAAAAAGAACTGAAGGGACATGAAACAAGGCCAACTTATTTAATAGACCATCAAATCAATTCTGAAGAAAATATCCATAATAAAATATCCGAAGAAAAACCTGGAAATCGAATAATAGTACAATCTTTAATCACTTTCGCAGAATTAGCAGATAGCATTGTTAGATATAGAGTCAGCTGAATTAATCTAAACAAGCTTTCATGGCGGTGGGTGCCAGTCATTACGTCAAAGGAAAGTTTTATTGTACAGTAGCCGGAATCAAAGAACCCACAGATCTACTTGAAAGATCACGTAGAAAAAGTTTTTTTTCTTTTGTCTTGAAAAAATAGAGTGCTTCATACAATTTCCTTTAATTTTACACATTTAAAATATCTCACTATTTGCATAAAAAATATCTAATATTATACCAAAATCATTTCTCAAACTCTTAAAGGTGTGTCTTTAATTTTAAGATACTAATTTCAGATAATCATGATCTTTCTCATTTTCATGCAATCGTCCCTATAATTCCCTAATTATTTTGCCTGAACTATTTAGTTAGACTTTTACGTATATTTAGATTTATCCGAATCCAAAATGTCAACTCGATTTGTGATCGAGATAAGTCAAGTCAGACCTCTTTATCTGCGTTTCATCGAGTTAATTAAGTCTGTCTAATGGAACTTGGAATGCGACCTTGGCTGAAAACAATACGTAAGGGGACCACAAATGAAATGTAAATTATATGCATAATTATTAAAATCATCGCTCCTCGGGAGCCTCTCGCAATACAGTCGATAGTAATTAAACGAATGAATAGAATAATAGAGCTGAGAGAGTTCATCTAAGAACGACATTATTCTTAGCTCTTTGGGTCATGGTTATAATAATAACTACCCTGCTATAACTTGACCTTAGATAATTATAATAACATGGTGTATGATGAAAATATATGAGAAATATAGACAACATAATCATGATTTAAATCTTCCTTGTTAATAAATAGTAACTTAGGCGCCATCGGCATCGTAACGTAGTATTTTCGTAAATATTATTTAACCGTTTCTTAATTTAGATATGTGATTAATGGATAACTGTTATGTTTTCAGTTACTAAATTGAAATGGTATTTGTTACTTTTTCCAGTTTATATTCTTCCCAACTAAATTTTTTTAAGTTAAATGGTCCTAAATTTATTTTGAGCTAAAAATATGCAATACGCAACCAATTTTGCGTGATCAGCGTTAAATGATAGCATCCAAAAACCGATTACTTTAAACGTATTATCATAATCAAACTGATTACTTTGTGATTACATACGTTTAAAAGATAAACTAATCGATTTCTTTTTATTGAAATGTTAAATCGTATTCTCTTGTTACATTGCATTACTGTAGCTGGATGAGTATACTTATTTGAAATAATTTAAATGAATAGAGATATTTGATTCAATGTGATAATGGAAATCGAGATATTCTTCATAATACATTAGACATTGAAAAAAGTACTGTATGTTAATAAAACAGAAAGACCGATTATTTTCTTTGATACATTATTTAATATTTTTAAAAATATATTTTCTTTTTTTAAATATTGTTGAAATGAAATGTACATATTAATAATATTCCTTACAAATTTTGCCAACAACCGTCACTCGTAGTTATGGCTTCAAGCTTATGATCTGAAAGTATAAAATTGTAATTTGATTCTATAATGTACAAAAATATGCTTTATTTTCTTTGAGGTCTATCCAACCTGCCTTCAAAGCTGGTATTACTCAGCGATATCATAATACGTTCATATTTCATATATATTATAACAAAGGCTTACGAATCTCTCAAACAGCGTCCTCTATTACTGCCTTTCGAAATTAACTTTAAGAAATTCCCATTAAGAATTTATAGTTTATATTAAATCTTATGTTAAAATAATTTCTCAGCATGGATTTTTCATAAATTTAAACTAAAATATCAGCTATCTATTGCAATACCACCCTTTCTTTCCGACCAAAGCGCCCCGCATCGGATATACTCGTAGTTCTTATCGATAGTAATCCTTGTCGATATAACTAGAAGTGGTTTACGAAGTCCATTTAGACATTATTTCACGAAAGAGGGAGGAATCAAGGCCCAGGGCTCTTGACTCATATTAATCTGCCTCAATCAATACCTACTGATCTCGTGCTATATTGATTTGACTCAACACCACTATTTGTATTTGGGTACTATAATGAAGGGTTTGTTTCATAGGCTGAAGCGAAGCATTCTGAGAAAAGATTGGCATTTTGTTCAGTATTTGTAGATTCGCTATTTTCTGTTCACTACTATTTGTACGTATAGGTCGCAATTATTAAGAGTAAAACCAGAAAACAAATTGTATTTTATTTTATTTCATTGTGTATTCCCGACTAAATCGAGAACGGAAGCATTAATTTCGATCACTTTCAATCTGGCTCTTAATATTGAGAATTGGTATTTCTGTTATAAAGTTTTATTCTTCAATAAGCTTTATTAGTATGTGAGTGACATGAAAAGTGATACTACGAGTTATTAAATATTATTTTAGGAATAAAGACATATACTAATTATGATCCATAACTGGTCGAAAATAATTGTACAATATTATCTACTTCTGTGACTGAAACGACATCCTTATCAAAGGAAAATTCATCATGTCAGCCATCAAGGTGCCATGTGTTTTGGCATGTTTGTGTCGTGTAGTTTTTTTATTTATTTTTTTAGTTTTCGTATTACCCGATTATAATTAGCAATTACGCTATTCTAAAACATGATCACCATTTTATTTAATATAATTATAAAAATATCTAGAGGCTTGGATATAAAAAAAAATTACTCATCTCTAAATTGTTTTATAAGATATGTACCAAAAATCGCTTTACAGACATTATAGACAGCTAAACTCCAAAAACAAACATTCTTATAATGACGACATGTATGAAACTAAAGAAAAATCTGTTAAAATAATACATGTACTTTTTCGGACAGTTGGGCTTTCAGGCAGTTGGTTTTCGGCACTCTGAAAATATTATATGGGTATTGTTTATGTACAAACAGGCAATGTTTTCAGAAGATCCAAGACCCTCAGCATAAATTGTTAACAACACAAAGGCGAAAGTTACTTGATTAATCGTTTCAAAATCAAAATACGTAGGTACTTGTATCATTATGTTTTACATTTCGTAGCCCGACACGAGGCGTTGAATACATTCATTGTATATTTACAACAGAAGACACCATAACTACATTAATGTAGGTATTTGAAGGCCATTGCCACAGTCATTAAATCCTCAAATTAACATGCCTATTTCGGATATATAGATTATTTATCGACATTCTCTACTTGTGTAGAATTACATTTCGGATAATCAAATAATATTGGAATACGAATGTTTTTAGATTATAAATATAAATTTATAAATTATGCGTGAAACAAATAAAGGAGGATAAATGAAAATAATTTAAAATGCACACAACTTTTTTTGTTTTTTTTTTTAAATGATAAAAATGCTTATACGCATTTATAAGATATGCTATTTATAAAAGAAATATAAAAAATATATGTATATAAAACAAAGAAGGTTAGAATCTACAAATCATGAAGGATTCAGATAAAATGTGCTATCCAAGACCAAAACGGAAAACTCCTTTTCGATGATGAAATTATCGTAAAACGATGGAAGGAGTAGTTGAAGCAACTTTATATGAGAGAAAATGTTTTGACTGAGTTTGACATTCTGGAGACGGATCCTAATGCAGAAAACTATGGTGATGCCATTTTAGAGTAGAGTTTGACAGAGCTATATCGAAGCTATAAGACTGCTTAGCTCCATTAAAAAAGGCTCTAAGCTTTTTTTATATCTATAATTAGAATTATAATATTGGTTTCCTAACACGTCACGTAACTGTAATTTAGGTAAAAGTTGGAATTATGAAACCCAAAACGAATAAATTTTAAAAAATAAAACAAGGATTTATTTTTATTTTGAAAAACAAATGATTATTAAAGTAATATTCAATAAGAATCGTTATGAAAATAGATTCGATGAATCAAATAAGGTTTTGTTATTTCAAAATCGTTTATTTATTTTTATCTTCCACATAAAAAGTCTAATAATTATTTTGAATGAAATGCCAACTCAACACTGCCTGACTCTCTTAAAGCGTGAAATGTCACCAAATAAAATTGTTACCGTTATAAAATGTCCCGAAGTTTAATAGCAAATTTACCAGCTGCGAGGCAAAATATTTATTGGAGATAGGGTAATCCTCAACCTTATTTTTTTATACATAATAGCTAAGGCCGGACAAGATACTGTCCTTATGACCAAAATGAACCCAAATCCAATACTCTGCCAAATACTGACCATTATAGTAACGAATTTAAAAATGCCTTTTGGTTATAGCTACCACATAAAAGTATGTACGTATATACAAAACATGATAAGTAGTAATTATAAGTAGCTAATATTTGGTTTATTTTCTTTGAGTAATAATGATATAAATATGCCTTTTTCTTTTTCATTATATTGGAACGAAAGTTTATACTTATATTTTTAAAAGAAAAGCCTCTTGTATCCTTATATATTGTCTTTCTTGTTACGCTTTTATTATCTTGCCTTTGATGTTCCTATACCTTTTACAGGATCATTATTTTACTTCTATTACCAGCATGTACTGAACCTACTGTTTTCCCACGAGAATTATGTATTGTATATGATAATCATCCAATGTTGAACCAAGAAGAAATGTGGTTTTTAATATATCGATTTCAGTATAAAGAATTATGTTTTATTCTTTTTAATATTTGAAAAACTTATTCTATCAAATTTCTCATTTTAATATTTCAAAATACGGTAAATGGTGAAAAAAATGTGATTGATTGTTTTCTTTTTACTTTTCAGTCATGGAGAGGACCTCATCGTCACGCCATTTGCGCAGGTGCTAGCTAGTCTTAGAAGTGTTCGAAATAATTTCCTCAACCTCACCAATGTTCCCACGGCCAAGTAAGTAAAACTTTACATTAATGATCTTCCACTCGATTTGTTTTTTTTTACACTTTTCAATTTTGTCCGTTGGCCAATCCCGAGATTTTCGTAAATACCACGAGAATCGGCTAAAATAGTTTTTTGTTTATATATATATATATATATATATATATATATATATATATATATATATATATATATATATATATATATATATATATATATTTATACATATATATATATATATATATATATATATATATATATATATATATATATATATATATATATATATATATATATATATATATATATATATATATATATATATATATATATATATATATATGTATATATATATATATATATATATATACAATATTTTATTGAGTTGGGAACATGGAAGCTATAGTAATTTGCAGGGCTATCTATCATTAGCTGATTTATGCGATTATTTCAAAATATATTTAGTTTTAAATACATTTACTATGACATCAATATTATTTGCTTTATTGACAAAAATATTTATATTTTTTAGACAGACTTCAAAGGTAATATCTTTAGTTGAAATAAGGAAATTAGTAGAAAAAAAGGTTTAACGGACGTGATATTCTGATTAAACACTAAAAATTGCCATTTAAGTCTTCTACTTAAACCAGCAAATGACAGTTCGTAAGTTTTGCTAGCCCAAGATTTTTATATTCCCATATCAATAAAAACAGATAAAAATATCGATTGTTCATTATTGTCATTTTGAATAGCTGATTGAATCTGATAACCTTACATGTAAAGTGCCCCCTTAACTCCATAAGATTACGAATCAAGTACCTACACTAAAACTTCACAGAGCTTTCAAAACCAATTATTTTTTTTTAATGTTAAGCACCGCCCTTTCCAACGGTTGAATTAATTAAACCCTAATATTGTATAATCTTATAAGTCGTAAGATTAGAAACCACTTTTCAGTTAAAATTAATCAAAATTTAATATCATTTTATCTTTAAGACGGCTTTAATTTTTTCAAATCATTTAAAAGTCATCGTAGCTGCGTAGAGCAGCAAAATAATTAAGAGTTATTAAAAATACATAAGTATTTATAAAATGTTAGTTGCGGGCTAGAAATTCTGGGAAATTAAAGTGGGAAAAAGCAATTTGGAAGTATTAATTTTTATGAAGTACTCAATAACACTGTTGATATGGAATTCGATGTTTGGAATTGATAAATTCAACACTACGTTCTAAGGACTATAAGGCGCACCTTAATTATTTATATATTTTCTTTTATAACATTTGTACCATTTTTTTATAATATTCCAAAGCCAGATTAAAAAAATAATTTTGGGACTTTCGTGGAATTCTTGTTGGAGGGAGGGGGGTATTTCTCTTAGAAAACATTGCATTACATAATTGTTCTGTGATTTTCCGCACTGCAAATGGTGTAGTATGACGGACTTTATTTTTAATTGTACGATTTCCATCAATAAAACGTTGCCAGATAGAAAAAAGTTTCCCGCGGTATCGAATATGTGGCAATTTATAAGACTAGCGTGAATTTTCAATAAAACTACTAATTTGAAGCATAAGATGCACTTGAGTTTTGGAGGCAAATTTGTCAAAATCAATCATGTTTAGCCATAACTTTGTTTATTGATTTTAAAGTATTTTAATGACAATCATTTCAATGTAAAAACCATTTAATAATCTTTTTAACTTAAGATGTAGGTACGTGATTACTTTCTATTATTTGAATAGTATATTATTGGATTTACAACTACCAAGTCTCATTATTTTAAAAGTTTTATGTATGTAATCATGATGGTAAATATGCTAATAATGGTATGCTCATAATAAATTTCAAAAACTAACGATAATATTTTGTTATTAACAATAGTGTAAAATTATTAGTCTGCGCCTTTTGTAAGGCAATTAATGTTTTATTGTGCTATGCCTGTTGCAGATCTCGTAGATCGTCAGGCGCAGCGGCCACCGCTACACCACAGCCTAGGAACTTGGCTCCCGGAGGTAAATATAAGAAGTGTGCAATTCAATATAACGTTATTGATTAATTACAAAAACAGTAAATTTTTTAAACTATACAATTTATATTTTAAGTATATTGGTGTAATGGTAGCTTTTTGCAACCATATCAACTCCTATGGGTTTGATGTTGATGTTTCGTTATAAGATAAAATTATGTGTAAAAAACCTCGTCCTGGTGCAAATTTCAATTTTCGACAAATTTCAATTAAAGACCCTTCAACTTTAGTTATATCAGTTTTAATCGTAAAGTTGAAAATATAAATTGTTCAAGAGGTTGGCTATCGAAACAGAGTTCCGAAAATCTAAGTTTAAATCGTCAATCATCCCTTTAATTATCACAAAAGGAAAATGTCTGTATTAAATAGAGATACGACATAACAACTGACATATATTTTAAATCAAAGGACAACTGGTTTAGTTATAAACCTAAGTACCTAAATCGATTGATGTTCTTTCATTATTAGTTCCCTAATTAACGATAAACTTATATGATTGTCATGTTAATGAAACAAAGAATTCATTATAATTTTATTTACGCACATAAAATGTGTCTTTTTATTGGAGTAAAGTTGGCATGATTTCGTATAAGAGTAAATCGATAAATAATGGGAATTCGTTTGGTTTGATGATTACATACAGATTATTTCAATAAATAATTGAGCTCATTTCTTTCTTTCGACTACCGTTTTAAATTATTTGGTATAATACTAATATTTACATTTTATTTATAAAATGTATCCTAGAGAATGTAATTGAATTTTGAATTGAATTTAACTTACCTAGACCCTCGTCAACCAAATCTGATTTAGGTGTGTATGAATTATCAGCGAGAATTGAGATTAGAATTGTAAATATGATAATGAAGTTAAAAATTTAAATTATTGCAACATATATATATATATATATATATATATATATATATATATATATATATATATATATATATATATATATATATATATATAAATATATATATATATATATATATATATATATATATACATATATATATATATATATATATATATATATATATATATATATATAAATATATATATATATATATATATATATATATATATATATATATATATATATATATATATATATATATATATATATATATATATATATATATATATATATATATATATATATATATATATATATATATATATATATATATATATATATATATATATATATATATATATATTATATATATATATATATATATGGCTTGTTGAACTTAGATTATGTACCTACGTTAATCCGGAGAGATATAGATGTCCTAAAATTCCATAAGTTGTTTAGTTAGTCTAAACTAGTGATGAGCGTTACTGCCTCCCAGTGGGCGACTAAAGGCGCTTGGGAATCGATCTAGAGTTAAAAATGGTAAGAAGGGCATTTATGTATTTGTACCATAAAATATCACTAGAAAATTTAGAAGTGTAAAATGAGGATTGTTTTACTAACATTTTAGAGCTATGCTCGTATTTGTACACCAGTTCCCTCCACTTTTGCCTACAGCCATATATTAAACATCTCTATGCGACACGAAGCCTTCCTTTTCTTTTGGCTGGTCTTATGTTGTATTTTAATATAGTTACCACAAAATATGATGGAAGGTAAGAGAAATGTTATCAAGATATTTTGGGGATTTTTTTTAACTCTTCGACACCATCGAGAAGCAACTTAAAAAATGCAAGTTCTCTTAGGGAACCAAAGCTCCTAAAAGATTGGAAATCTCCGATCTGAATTTAAGACTTAAAATTTGAAATCATTATTTCCTAATCTGAGGGTCGCAATCAGGTTTACGAAAAAATAAAATAATTGTGTATAAATAAAATGCAAAACGCTTTTAATAATTACATAACCTTGTAATACGCAATGAAAGACATATTTGTCAAATCATTGTATGTATACAGTATTTAGGGAGGTTTTTTTACATAGAAATTTTACTTTACCGTGATATATACGTCGTAGTTTTAATATTTTGCTTTTCCTTTCTCTCGGCAAGTAAGTAAGTAGTTAGTTTGTTTGAATAACATATTAATTTTTAATTTTTATGTTCCAAGATGACGCCTACATGAAGCTGGCCCTGGAAACGATGGAAGAGTTGGATTGGTGTCTGGACCAACTGGAGGCTATCCAGACTCATAGATCTGTATCAGATATGGCGTCCCTCAAGGTTAGTAATTCACCTCATATTCCATACCGCTTCAAAATCTCCCAAATCAATATATGCCTTGACTATTTTCTTATACTTGGTGCGGGAATATGTTTTACCATATATTCTTCAATGGGAGATGAGCTGAACTTTTAATCCAGTATCCTCTTTAAAATCATACGAGTAATATGGTGATCAGATGTACCAAGTTTGACTTCTATATTAGAGTTCATGGAAAGCATATTTTAAGGTTCAAAATTTAATATTATTCGACACGGTTTTAATTGAAGACTTAACACTACGTTCAGAAACATTCTGATTTTTCCATCTTCCATCAAAAAAGTGTTTTAAACAATTCAAACGAAGCAGATATAAAAAAAATAAGCGTTGACAGAATTTCTTCCTACTTGGCCCAATTTTCAAATTCGGGTGTCATAAAGATATCACTCTGGGTCAATTACGGATGAATTAGGAATCCATTCAAAAAATAATTCGTAAAATTTTGCCTTAGCGACGGTTGGTTTTCGAGACGATAATTCGCCTTGGCGATTATTGAATAAACCCTAACTCTTACCGTGCTAGCTCACTAAATAAATGTAAAGGATCAAATATACATTTGAATTACGCATCAAACGCCTCTTATGTTATGAAACCGTAGTATTTAACATACAAATTACAGTAGCATGTTTGCTATGAAAAACCGCAAAGACCTTGTTGACGTAAATATATTTATGTAGATAATGAATTCACCTGAGTAAAATTTAAGATATCTGTTTACATTCTCATTAACCTTATCACTGACGTCTTATTTTGAAGAGGCAAATATTGTCCATTAATATTTAAATATAATATTACCTCGTTAGCCAAGTGATTCGTAATTACGCGGTGAATCATAATATTCAAAAACACTATTACTCGGCAGTAAAATATTTGAGGGTAATCATTAAAGTATTTATTGTGTAAATTTTTCTCTCGAATATCTAGACTTTTGTTTATTTTGTATTATACACTTGTGCACCTCTTTTCCGTGCTGATGAAGCATTGTTCACGAAATTTCCACATTTGAATAGATAACTTTACTTTTGAATCAGCAGCTTAATTTTATAATAATTTATATTTAGAGTCTAGCTATTTAGCCCTTCTATATTGTTGTATCCATGTTGTATATGGTACAGCGAATAAATGTCTTGTTTTTAAGTATTTACAATATTACCTACTTGATTAAATAGAAATTCATTTTATACTTAAAATTTTTGATTGTTTTTTCGTTTTATTTGAGTTTTTTAAGATTTAATCCAAAAAAAACATTTTTGGCATCGTTGTCAGGGCCACTTTTAAGTTTAATACATGTTTATCTGTCTAAAACTGTCAATCAGGC